>NW_007141838.1:0-8129 GCF_000164805.1 Carlito syrichta | reverse complement strand
CAAAAAGATTAAAGGATATACATAAACAGAAGAATTATGGATTACAATGAAAAGGACTACATTTTTTGCTAGACTAGCAATGGACACAAAGGATCATAAGTATATGATTGTTACATAACTTCCACTGCAATTTCATCCCTAAGCTTTGGTTATACTAAACAATTTTCTACTCCTCAACAAAATAAGATCACATTTCAGGCCATTAATAAAGTTGCCTATGCTTACAATGAGTCATGAACCCTTAATTCCTACTTCTTCTTCAAGTTGCAATAATCTTTTCTCTGGACTCTACTCTGATTTCAAGGTAGTGATACTCCTATATTGGCATCCTGTGTATGCATACATTGCTTTGTAATTAGCTCTACTTGATTACCAATGACAGGCACAGAGATTATCTTTATTGTTTTTGTTGTTTCCTAGCAAATATCACAATGCCTAATATATAATTTTCACCCATTAAGCTAGAGAGTCAATCACACAAAGTAAACTCAATGAATGAATATAACTGCTCTTTTCCATTCGCTGAATTATTCAAGATTTTGGTTGCATTTGAGCCACATGGTTATTAGCATGGGATCCCTTTCTTGTTTTATTTATCCATGTGTATATATAATGTTTTCATTGTACAGAGGGAAAAAAGGGTTCGAGAGATTAAGAACACTTATGCAAGATCATGGTTTTGTCCCAAAATTGTGTGCTTTATTTCAATACACTTTAAGTATCCTGCCATTCATCTGCCTTGATCCCTAGTCAGTATGAATTCCATGTTACCCTGCAATTCCCCTACTGGGAATATATCTGGAGGAACTCAAACCACTCTATGAAAAAGATACCTGCACACTCATGTTTATTACAGCATTATTCACAGTAGCAAAAACATGGAACCAACCATGCTGCCCATCAAATGAGAACTGGATAAAAAAAAATATGGTACATAAACATGATGGAATATTATGCAGCCATAAAGAAAGACACAATTATGAACTTTGCAGCAATGTGGATGGATTTAGAGTCTATAATACTGAGTGATCTGTCACTGAAACAAAGAGCTAAGTACCACATTCTCACTCATAAGTGGGCCTTGAACAACAATAATAATACTATAAGAAAGGGATGGACAGTAGCTGGAAACTGCCAGGGGAGGGGGGATTAGTAGTTGAGGGAAACTTCTGGGGAGGCACACCTCATCAACAAGGATACCTGCATAATGAACAATTATATACCTAACCCTGAATTGTGCCCCACATCTTCAAAATAAAATATATTTTTTAAAATGAGTTTTAAAGCATTGTAAAATTATAATCATTATTTTCTTTCACTAATATGCATAGTACCTGATAATGCTTATACTTTAAATTAAAGCATTCTCTAAAATTTTGAGTTTCAAACAAAATTTTGTTGTATGACATAATACTTCTCTGTGAAATTGGCTAAGTAAATTGCCTAATGCCATATAAAGTTTACAAAATAATGTCAACAATTTTAAAGAATATTATGATGCAACTGGACTGGATAAAAAATGTAGTACATATATATGATGGGATATTATACAGCCATAAAGAAGGAAAAATCTATGGACTTTGTAGCAACTTGGATGGATTTGGAGTCTATCATACTCAGTGATCTATCACAGATGCAGAGAACTGAGTACCACATGAGTACCACTCATTCGTGGACCATGAACACCTATCATAATACTGTAAGATAGAGATTGTCAGTAGCACGACACTGCTGGATGGGGGTCACATAAAATCAGTAAGGTACCTGATCCTAATCTAGGCAAAGTGAAGGCCAATGGGAAACCCAATTTCACTTGTACCTAGACCACTTGTGTACCCTGACTTTTATCCCTCTCTTAAACATTTTTTTAAAGGAAAGAAAATTATGAATATTATCTATGTTAGTTAGGAAACATAACTCTTAGAATTAATAAACTGCACTATTTTAGTGGCTTAACATGTTATATATTTCTATTTTGTGTATGTGTTTGAGAAATGCAGGTTTTCCTGATATGCTGGGGCTTTCTTCCACTTAATGTTTCAGGAACTAGACTCATTTCTTCTAATGTTTCTAGAAACATCTAATATTCTTCTTTTCTTAAATTTCACAAGAGAGAACATAATTAATCATTAGGAAAAAAAAAACTACCCATTGTGTTTAGTTCAAGTTCACTTACCTTTTCTTCTACAGTACTGAATCTGTCTTTAAACCCCTTCAGTGTATTTTTCACCTTAGATATTACAAATTCCTGGTCAAAAATTTCAATTTGGATTTTTCATTTTCTGGTATCTTACATGACTGTACTTATTTTGAACATGTATAAAATGCAGTCTAGATCTTGTTTTAATACCTTTGCCTGTAAATTCTAACATCTATGTTAATTTTAATTGGTTTACTTTTCTCCTCATTATTACTCAATTTTCCTGCACCTTTACTTGCTTGGCAATTTTCAGTGGGGTGCTAATCGTTGTATATTTTGCCTTTTTGTGCTAGATAATTTTGGATCCCCTTATTCTGAAGCTTTGTTCTGACATACAGTTAAGTTACTTGGAAATAGTTTGATCACTTTAAGCCTTGCTTTTAAGATTTGTCATCGAGGGCAAAAATGTTTAATTTAAGGCAAATTATTTAATTATTCACCTCTAATTCAATGCCCCTTGAATTATTAGGTGCCCAATTTGGTTAAGGAGACCACACATTGTTCCTGGCCCTGAGTGCTAGATACTTTTCCTCTAATTCTTTTGGATGGTACTTTCCAAATCATGGGCGATTTTCTGTCACTACTCATATTGTGATAACCATTGTGATAAAAACTTTAATAGAAACCTTGTGAAGATCTTGAATACTACAGATTATATGTGTTCTTTTTGTCAGTTTGTTCATGCAGGACAGTATTTCTGGTTCTTATTACTTGATCTGAACTGAAAGCCCAAGTAATGTGAAAGATACAGAAAATAACTTATGTAATAATAAATAGGTACACTGATATCATCTATTTGTAGGGACACTGACTAAGTTGTGTGACACAATGGGCTTGGTAGAAGAAAGGTCATCACCACATTGTCATGTATGTGACCAGCCTTTGAACTCTAGACAATTTAGATATTGGAAACAACGTTGTTAAGAATGTCACCTGTGAAATTCAAATAAAATATAATTCTTCAAATATTGAAATTTCATTTATATTCTTTGTTCTACCAGTTTATCTATCTATCATTTACTTCTATCTATTGTCGATCTATCAATCAATCATCTATCTAGCTAATCTATCTGTACATATGTCTATCTGTACTAGTAGAGTTGTCCAGAAAAATACCCACAGAATTCATATACAGTTGTCTTTTGTAGAACTCTCCACACAGTCAAAATTTTGTGCATAATTTTGAACTCCTCAAAAACTATACTAGTAGCCTGCTTTTGACTGGAAGACTTACCTATAACATAAACAGTCTATTCACATTTATGTATATGTTATTTGTCGTAAAGATTGATAAAAGAAAAAGTTATGAGGAAAATCATTGTTGTGATGCAAGAGGTCCTTCAAGACCATATCTGCTCACACCTTTCACATGCCAAGATTTTCAGTTAAGATTTTCCTATTTCTCTATTGATGTTTATTTGGACTGCTATACTCACAGTCCACAATTTTGATGCACAATTGTATGAAAGTTTATGATGTTTTCACCACATCTGTTTATCACTTGCTGTCCTGACCTGTCTTCATCACTGATGCTTTTTCTTTCCTAAGAAAAATGTTTCATCAAATCGTGCAACAACAATAATGAATGCCACTCAGCAAGACACCATCATATGTCAACACGAATACAGCTGTGAGACACTGATAAACCAAGCTTATGAAAACTTACTGAGTTGTTTGTACAGTATGCCAGTGTAAGCACATGGTGGCAAGTTCGTGAATTTAATTGTCAGACCCCATGTAAGGACACATAGCTAGAATATAAAAGATTATTATGCAGGTAAATGGCTGGTTCATTTATGGAGGCTCAGAAGTTCCATAATTGACCATCTACAAGCTGGAGAACCAGGGAAGCTGGTAACTTTGGTCAATCTACAAATGAAGAAATGAGAATGAGTAAAACTGGGAGTGTCATTCTCAGTTTGAGCCCAAAGTTCTGAAAACCTGAGAGCCACTGGTGCAAGTGTAGGAGTCTAAAGCCTGGGGAACTTGGAATTCTAATGACTGAGGGAAGATGACAAGAGTGCCCCAGCTTCAAAAGAGAGAGGGAACACATTTACCTTTCCTTTTTAAAAAAATTCTATCTGGGACCCAGATTGGGTGGTGTCTACATAACCTCCATAGGTGAGGGTGAATTTTCCTTACTCAATACTGATTCAAATGCCAATCTCTTTCAGAAACACCTTCACAAACATACCAAGAAATAAGATTTTGCCAACTATGTCAGTATTTTTTTAACATAATCAGGGGAACATCTAAAATTAACAATCTCTCTCTCTCTCTCTCTCTCTCTCTCTCTCTCTCTCTCTCTCTCCCCACCCTCTCTTTTCCCTCCCTCATTCTTCTTCTTGTTACTTTTGGCTCAAAGATGAGTAATTTTGCCTTTCTTGTCTTTAGCTTTCTTACAAGTAAATATGGGAGGTTAAATTTTATGATCTCTGAAATTTTATATCCGTTTTACTTACTCTACGAATTCTGACAATTTTTACTTAGTATGTGGCTACAACATCTAAAAAATAAGTTTTAAAATGTGTTTTTTTAACAACTACCCGGAAATAATTTGACCTCTCATTGAGAGGAAGAGACCATGTCTCCTGCCTTTGTGTGTGGATGGACTATAACTTTTCAAGCAATAAAGTGTAATAGTAGTTACTCTATAAGACTTACAGGTTAAGTCATTAAAAGTCATGCAGCTCTATCTTATTTGTGGTAATAGTCATACTGTTGGCCTCACCATCATGTAAGATATTTGGCTATCTTGAAGTTCTCATGTGAGGGTCTCAAGTCACATGGAAAACTATTTTATAGAGGTTCTGGGTGAGAATTCTCACTGAATTGAACCTTTGAGTTATTCTAGACCAGGTACCAGATGTATGGATGAAAACTCCAGATGATTTCAGATTTCATGTACTCCCATGACATGGCGAAGATGAAGCAAGGTATATGGTTGATTCTGTATAAATTCCATGGAGACCCACACAGTCAATAGCTCAATAAAATGGTTGTGTTATGACAGAATTTTTGAGCTATTATTGTTACAGAACAATAGTAATCAAATCAGTTTATAAATTTATAAAATAAATTAAGTATTATTACTATATTGAATTGATAAAAAACTTGATAGAATTAAAATTTCAACAAAGTTTCTCCTTTCAATAAACTAAAAAAATTATAATCAATTAATATAACCTGATTGTTGTTAAATGAAATTATAGATTTGAAAGACATGGTGTGACCATTAAATATAATATTGTGTAGAATATGTTGAAGCTTTCATGAATATTTGGATGAATTTCAGCTGGACACCCATCAAAACATAAAGTAAAATAGTATATTGTTGCATATATTATCAGGACCTAATGAATAGCTGGTGCTTAGTTTTTTTTTTAAAGCACATGTTTCATAAAATAATAAGAACCACATCAAGATAATGGGAAAATATGTGGCATGGTTGCTATAACATAGCCAATAAGAGAGAGACCGATTATATGTTAACAGTTTTTTTCTCATCTCCTTATTTATATTTTTTATTTGAAATTTGAAAAAATGTTTTATAATAGTTTTCCCTACTGAGTTCACATGGAAATTTAATTTGAGTCATTTAATTTGATGGGTTTCTTTTTAATCCACAACTCAGAAATTTACAAGTAGATTTGGAATCATCTAAAGACTCAATGCAACAATATACAGGGAGAGAAATGAAATGTACATCAACCTTTCTCAAAATTGTGTTTGTTACTAGATAGCATTGACTTTTACCCAATTATGTATGTTGAGCCTTGAAATGAACAAGAAAACTTTCTTTTTTTGAGGGACCACATAGGTCTCTTCTGTTCTGTCTATGGAAATTTTGGTTTTTGGGGATTGAATTTTTTTATAGGTTGGAGATATAAACGAGTTTATTTTATTTCTAGAATTTCACCTCACTATGATGGGTTAAATAATAGCCATATCGTTTCTAAGTTGTGCTTACATATAACGTATGTAGACCTAAACGTATGTCATGGGATTTTGAACCATTGAAAGACACAACTTCTGTGTAAAGCATGTTTTGAATCTCAGAGACTTTTTAAAAATCACAAATATCCACATCAGGGCACTCAAAACTATGCCATTAAATGAAAGAAGAAATGTATAAATTCACAATATATTATTTGTGCTTATTCTCATCTGCTTTGGATTGTATTATTTCCTCCTATAATTTTTTTCTAATATGATACCAATATAATATAAAACCTAGCCTCATACTAACCAGAGTGGAAGCTAGGGAAATAGGGTATATCTGGAAGGTAGTATGTAGAACAAGAATAAATATGAATCAAACAAAAACAAAATCTGAGAAGAACCCAGGAGAATTTAATTTTTATCCTAGCTGGACTTGGTGACTCAGCCTGTACTCCTGCACTTTGGGAGGCTGAGGTGAGTGATTGCCTGAGCCCGTGGGTTCGAGACCTCATCTCTACAATAAATCAAAAAATTAGCCAGGCATGGCAGCACGCACCTGTAGTTCCATGGTAGCATGCACCTGTAGTGCAGAAGGTTCACCGGATCTCAGCAGGTCGAGGCTTCAGTGGCCAGGAGCGGCCCACTGCACTCCAGTCTGGGTGACAGAGTGAGACTCCAACTCAAAAAAAAATAATAATAATTTGTATCCTGCTTAACAATACATGCTACTGAACATACTTCCCAAAAGAGAGTTTTAACTTGTAAAGTTAAAGCACATGTACCCATTTTTTAAACTTGCAATTAAGACAAACAGATGTCTTAACAACTGTGACCCTGGGGAAAAACAGATCTGTGAACGTAAGGTTTCTCTCTTCTCCTGTTTCTAGTCAATGATGTCCTTTAAATTTCATAAAACCACTCTAATCAGGAGGCTGATCTAACAAGGATAACACTAGGCTATGCCTCACAGAGAAGAAAAAAGGAAAGACAACTCACACCAGAGAATTAACATTTAGCAGAAGGAAGAGTCTAAATGGCAAAATGAATACATTAGTCTTATCATACTAGTAGTCAGTTTCACTGTGGAAAATGATAAAATGCAAAAAGGTTGAAAGAGAAGTAATCTCTAGTTAACGCTACCATTTAGAAATAACCATGATAAATTTTTGAATTATACATAGATTAACCATAGAATTTATCATGTAAAATAGGACAATTTGACAGTGCCTTTATTTATTTATTTATCTATTTATTTTTTTATTTATTTAAGTTGAAGTCTCACTCTGTCACCCAGACTGGAGTGCAGTGGCCGCTCCTGGCCACTGCAGTCTCAACCCGCTGGGCTTTGGTGAGCCTTCCACCTCAGCCTTCCGAGTAGCTGGAATTACCGGTGCGCGCTAACATGTCCGGCTAACTGTTTTTGATTTGTTGTAGAGATGAGGTCTCACCAAGTTGCCCAGGCAGGTCTCGAACCCGCGGACTCAAGCAGTCCACTCACCTCAGCCTCCCAAGGTGCGGGATTACAGGCTGAGCCACTGAGCCCGGCTGACAGTGCTTTTAATAATTATACTAGAGCAACAAACATCAACCAAGATTGCCCAAGCAACAACTGGAACACGTTTCTCCTGTTTATGTGCTCTTATATGACTTATATAGATGATTCTAAAAATATGAAATGCCAGGAGTATTTTTCATTTTAACAGCTCTATCCCACTGAAATGTACTGCATTAAAATTGTACTTGGGTTTATTAACAGAAATTTTAAAAATCATTATGGAACATTAATGTAACTTCTACTTCATGGCAATATAATTAACACTGTAATAAGCATTATTATTTCATTATTATTTGTTTATATGATTATTTGTTATAAATAAATCCCCAGTAGGTATCAATACTATGACAAAAATCCTACACATTTTGAAAATATTTTATATATTTTAGTGAAGCAATTTTCATAACAGCTGTCAGTTGATTATTCTCAATG
>NW_007141837.1:0-14227 GCF_000164805.1 Carlito syrichta | reverse complement strand
CATTTTGAAGAAATACCTTTAGTAAATGTCATGTGGATGATCTACTGGTGTCAAATTTTCATAGTTTTCACTTATATATGGGAGTTCTATTTACTTATTTGTTTATTTTGTTACTAATTTTGGAAGGATACAGAATCATGGTTTAGCAGGTGTTTCTTCCTTTATTAAGCACATTAAATGTATCATTTCATTGTTTTATATACCTCCTATTGTTTCTGAGGAGAATGTGCATCATTGTAAATCTTGTCCTTCTGATGAGTGAAATATTCCTAATTCACTTCTTTCAAGATTTTGTTTATTTGTTTAGCTTTCATCAGTGTGACAATGGTGTACTTACATGAACTTTTCTTTTTATTATTTTGTGAGCTTCTCTGGTCCCTTGATTCCTTAAGTTGATGTTTTTAAATCAAATTTATCAAAACTTCAGAAATTATTCTTCAAATATTAGCTACTTTATTCTTTCTTCTCCTTATTCGGGAATACAGTTACTTATATTTCAGTTTGTTTGATGTTATCCTCAAAATCCATTGAAGTGTTTTTGTATTTACTCAAACTTTTTCCTTGGTCACCTTCATTTTGGCTAATGTCACCCTTTATTCTGTTGTGTTCACTTTGCTGTTGTGACTGTCTAGTAAAGTTTTCATAGTACATGTGAAAATATTACTATCAAAGAAGTTATCACTTTGGTTATTATTTTTTTGTTAAAAGACTTTCTGTGGTTGGTCGGAAAATCATAGAAAAAGTTCACAAAGGAAATGAGGAATTCAAATCCAATTCTGCTACTCTTAGGCCTTTGGTCTGCTACAGAGACAATGTAACATACAAAAATGGCAACAAAAATATGTTTAAAATATTTGCATTACATTTAAATAGTACATTTATACATACAATAAGTTGTCATAATACTTCTAAATATAAACCATTTTCATACAGAAATACTGTAACTTTGAGGAGAATAAAACCAGTTTTGCAAAATGACATTTCATGAAAGCACCCTGTTTGAACTGGTCTGTTTAGTTGTAGCAAATGGAAATCTCCAGCTGATCCCTTTGATTTCCCTAGCTGGTTTGTTTGATTACCCTCATATGGATAATGAAAAAACCATATGGGGGGAATTTACTCTTTTCATATTTGCAGCTAAGTCCTGCTGGGATGCTTAGATCTTACAGCTAATAAGCAAACACGGCCAGAAATCACATAATTTCCATTTCAGGGCAAGGAATGAACTTTGCAAAACTCAACATTTTTTAAAAAGAGTGTTTAGACATTAGGGAACATAAAATGTTATTTTGCCTAAAGATATTTGACTTTTGGAGGGGTTTGTATTAGTTTATTGATTTTCTTTTTAATTGGTTTACATAATATCTCCTCATCTCTCTTCATGTGATAATATTTCTTCATAAGTCAGTGCAACCTTGTAAGTCATATGCTTGTTTTTTGGTTTATTCAGTATATTCCATGTGACTAATGATTTTCAAAAAATATGGTAGTTCAATCCCAAACAGTTATCATGCATTTATTCATATGTTAACTTATAAATTTTATTTCGTGCCAAAGATAGTGTTTTAGTGATTATGAAACAAATGAGACAGAAATGGCCCTTGTTATCATGGGTCCATGAGGGAAAATCACTTTTACTCTAATTTTTGGTTGTCACAAGTGCTATAGAGAAAATACAGAAGAAAAAGAATGCATAATAAATAGGTCTGAGCTGGGCTTGGTGGCTCAGCCTGTAATCCTGTTCCTTTGGGAGGCTGAGGTGAGCGGATTGCCTGAGCCCGCGGGTTCGAGACCTGCCTGGGCAACTTGGTGAGAGCTCATCTCTTCAATAAGTCAAAAATGAGCCAGGCGTGGTAGCGCGTGCCTGTAATTCCAGCTACTTGGAAGGCTGAGGTGGAAGGATCCCCGGAGCCCAGCAGGTCGAGGCTGCGGTGGCCAGGAGCGGCCACTGCACTCCAGTCTGGGTGATAGAGTGAGACTCCAACTAAAAATAATAATAATAAATATAATTAAATAAATAAATAGGTCTGTTCTTCTCCTATGCACCAAATAGATGTCCAACAGTCAAATTAAATTTTGACACTAAAGATCCAATGTGAGCACAGACCCTGCCAGTGAAGGACTGTGTCCTGCAAGATGGCTCCCACTTTAGACATCAGTTGTAAGTCTCGGGCCACCTATACTTCTGACTGACCGGCTATAAATTGGGGATGCCTGTGACCCTCTCCTGAGGTTGAATAATTTGCTAGATTGATTCACATAGAACTCAGGAAAACATTTGCATGTATTGGCTTATTATAAAGGCTATAATTCATTTTAGACCGATAGAGGATATGCGTCAGACAACATATGGAGCCAGGAGGTGGCCACACTGTCCTTCCAGCACTCCATGTTCTCACCCGCATGGGTGCTCACTGATCCTGATGGTTAGGGTTTTTAATAGAGGTTTCATTACATAAACATGATTAAGTAGTGGGACATTGGTGATTGAATTCAATCACCAACCCCTCCCCTTCCCTCAGAGATTCTGGATTGGGGCTGAAGTTTCCAATCATCTAATCATGTTTCGGTCTTTCTGACCATCAGCTCCCAAATTGAATCTATCTAGGGCTCTCACCAAGTGTCATTGTCTTAGCACATGTAAGACATTCCTATTTCTTGGGGACTCAAAGATTGGTGCCAGGAACTAGAGATATTATACTACAATATGCTGGGGAATACAGTGCATATATAAGGTAATCAAGAAAGTTCTTTCTCACAAAATTACCTTTGAACAAATGCTGAAATAAAGTGAAAAATTAAGATGGGGAATGTCTTAAGTGCTTTCTAAGTAAGTGAAATAAGTGTAGCAAAGACAGTTCTATAGTAGAGAAATGAAGAGAAGATTGACAAAAGATGATCACTAAGAACTTTAAAGGATGTAGAACATATTCAGCCTTATGGATAATGGTTTGATAGGTGTGACTACAGGTTTTTTAATCTTTTATTTATTTATTTTTATTTTAAAGATGTGGGATACAATTCAGAGTGAGGTATACAAATTTCCTTTATGCAGGTACTTTTGTTGATGAGGTGTGCCCCTCCCTACCCTGACACTTCCCCTTAACTGCTACTCCCACCCTCCCCTCCCCTGGCAGTTTCCCACTACCACTAATCCCTTTCTTACAGTATTATGAACTATGACAGTTGTTGAAGGTCTTTCTCAATAGCAAAGACAACAGGTTTTTAAAGCACCAGATTGGTTTGTTTAGATCAACATCTTGAAGATCGCTCAAGCTGCTTTTCAGAAATGGATCATGGGGGGCACAAGAAGGAAAACTGTGAAACCATTCCATTGTTTTTATATTAACTTATGGACATATAGATGCAGCATATTGGGACTATTGAATAATGGAAACAAAATTTTAGCTGGAATGATAGTTCCCCTAGCAAATATTTTTTGAATTATTATGAAGAGTTAAATACTTTCTTCTCTAGGCCTGAAGAACATCATTTTCAAATGTCTACTAAAAATAGAACCTCCTGCATTTTTATGGTTTTTTGTTATATGTCTAAAACCACCCTTAGTAGGTTACAAGCCCCTAGAGAACTGATTCTGAGTTGGTACATCATTCTTCCTGGTGGTTACTATATTGAAGTAAATCAATAAGTTTTACTGAAAATATGAATGCACTCAACTCTTAAAATGTTTCTTCTGAGACACAAATATTTAATTTTATATATACTGCTTGTTTTATTACAATTTTTTACATAAAAAAGGAAACTTTAAAAAAATATCTATTTCATTTAGTGCACATATTGAAATATATCGTTATAGTCATGAGATGACTTAGGCTGTAACAACTTCCTTTTTGGTATAGTACATTCCAGAAATTTTATGACCTTTATATTAAACTTTTCTTTCCCCATGGTTTTAATGCAACATATTGTAGCATGCTGAAATGATATCTTTATTTTATACCATATGGTCTTCCATAGCAGTCAACAACTAGTAAAAATTTGAGGGAAAAAGTAACATATTCAATCCACATGTATTATCCTGTTAGCATTTGCTGAAAAATAAACAAACAAACTTAAATAAATAATTTTTCCTAGTCAATAGACAATGCAAAAAACCCAATAGTATTCTATTATTTTTTATAATTACACAAACTACAGAACTTTTTGCATTTAAGCACATAATACTATTTAATTATCATAGAAAAATAATAAAACAAACAAAAAAAGTTATACTGACAACATTGAAATATGTGACCAAAGAATGGAGCAATCATGACCCAAATTGTCATGTAAATATTCATTTATATACACAGCTAATGCAACTAATTTTAATCTTCTTTATTTAAGCTTCTCATTAGTCTCTAAATAATTTAAGCAAAAAAGGAATACGCTATCTACACATTATTTTAAATTATACACATATTTAAGTATTTTTCAACAATATATATTTGTAATACTTATGAATATGCTCTTTTATATTAGTGTTTAATTAGAAGCAATTTCTATTTTAAGATACATTATTACTTTGTAAATTGTAAAACAAAAGATATTTGCAAAAATTAAATTTTACCTTCTAAAGATAAGACATATAGCAATTTAAATATTTTAACAGATAATTTTATTTCTTTTTCAACTTATCAATTGTGTACATTTAGTATATCTATAATGAGTTTTTAATAAACAGTAAAAATATTTTAAAGAGCATTAAAAACATTGCTTAATCAAGATATTTCTACATAAGAGCATTTCTGAATGAGATCACTCTTGCCGCTTCCTTTTTTTTTTTTTTTTTTTTTTGAGTTGGAGTCTCACTCTGTCACCCAGACTGGAGTGTAGTGGCTGCTCCCAGCCACTGCAGCCTCAATCTGCTGGGCTCCAGTGATCCTTCTGCCTCAGCCTTCCAAGTAGCTGGAACTACAGGCGCACGCTACCACACCCGGCTAATTTTTGGTTTTATTGTAGAAATGAGGTCTCACCAAGTTACCCAGGTGGGTCTCAAACCTGCGGGCTTAGGCAATCCACTCACCTCAGCCTCCCAAGGTGCAGGATTACAGGCTGAGCCACCAAGCCCAGCTAGTCTTGCCTCTTTCTATTACAGTTAAATAGCAGGTATATTATCTGTTCACATATGTAATTTCTGTAACATCTTGGGTTTAGAACAGAACAGCATTTATGTATTTTAAATAACAAAGATGTAGGTCAGAATGAAAATGATCATGAATACAGGAAATTCAGAACATCAAGTCTATTAGCATAAATGCATCTCTTCATTTTTAAAATTTATTAGATGTCAGTAAGTCAAATTTAGGAATTAACACTCTCCTTCCAGACACCAGAATACAGTTGGGTGACACATTTTACTTTTCCCTATAGCTTTGAGAAACTAAATATCATTGTGCTTTCAAATATGTCATCACTACTGGTCAGTTATCACATTCATCTGCTGTTATTGTAAATTAAACAGAAAAAATTAGATCTATTTTATCTGATTGTTTTTAGCCGATAAACTTTAAGAAGAATTATAAATTGAATTTTTGCTTTCTTTAGAAGGACATTCATTTACTGAAGCTCATCAACATTGGTCTAATTTAGTTTTAATGCAGTGGGTCACTCGGCTGAAATCACATGATTTGTTTTTACATCATGTTCGGCAGGGGTTTACCTCATGAGATTAAGAAATCAATGCTCTTACTAGGTATTCAGCTTATTTACTCCCTTGAGTCTCTAAGAGCTTATACATTTCTACTTAGTGAAGCCTGATGAGAGGGCCAAAGCAGTTATTTTTCCTTCAAAGCAATCATAAGGATCCCTCTGAAGCAGTTCTTCCCTAGGGCACAATTAGGATTTTTTTTTCCCCTCTGCACAGAACTGCTTTTAATCACTTTGAAGTAGGTGTAATTATTTCTTTCTGACCACAATTGGGCCTGGATGCACAAAGGTTACTCAGTGTGTCAGTATTCTCTCCTCAAGCCTATGTTAAACACCAAGTGAAAGGCTCATAGAATCACATTCTCTATTTTGGCCCGGGCACTACAGGAAGCAGAGGAGACAAACTTGGCCTCGCTGTATAACAAAGGGATAACATTCAACACCCAGGATGTATAATTGTATTACTCAATTATAAGGGAAGGGTCAGTAAATAATCACTAAAATATGGAATATATATATATATATATCTGCTTAAGTAATCCATCAATCTAACTCTCAGAAGAATTTAAAGCCTATTAATAAGTAAACAGGTGATTTATTTTTAACAAAAAATTCTGTACATAATGTGTCTGTTTTATTCTGAAATTTATTATTCATTCTATCTTTAAATGTTAACATACATATTAAAATAATGAAGGAATAATTTTATGCCCTTAAAATACTCTGTTACAAAAATTCCTTTTATATATTTTTTGAAATTTCACATACATGCTGGTGTGGAAGCATACATGAAATTGTCATTTGGATTAATACAGTTAATAAAGGGAGTGTACAATGTATGTCACATACATTTAGGTTTATATAATGCCTAAATTCTATTGTATTTAATTTTTACATATGAAGAGTAGAAATATATCTAAACAATAATTCAAAGGCGTAATTGATGTATTTCTTTAATATCTTATAATAGGATTATACATTCTTATTGTATAAGAAAACATATATATTCAACAAATAAGATTAGAATTTCAAAATTCTACAATTTATAACTAAATTAATTAGTGTTAGCCATTAGTAAAATCTCTTATAAAATTTGTCGTGTTTTCATTCTCTCAATGTGGTTGAGAAAAGCTTTTTGAAATTAGGTCTGAAAAATACATACTGTATCTAACCACTTCTTACCAGCCCCAATACCTCTATGTCCAATCTGCCACTATCATCCAACTCTATTATTAAAAGACATTGTGTTTTTCTTTTTCTCCCTTTTTCCCTAGCTCACCTAAGTCTATTCTTCCAGCCAAGGCAATTTTATTAAACCTTGAGAAGAACATAACCACTTTTTACTCTAAATATTTCTATAGCTCTCTGACTCTTTCAACCTAAAAGTCAATTTCCTTCCAATGGGACCTTTCACATACCTTGTTTAATTTTTCACAGTAAAGTTGACATGTGATCTTTCAATCTTTCTAATGCAGGCTGTAAGTATTATAAATTTTCCTCTGAGCACAGCTTTGGCTGTGACTCTGAAGTTTTTATACATTGTGTCATTTTTTTGGTATTCATTTCAAGGAATTTTTAAATTTCCATCTTTGTTTCATTGTTGACCCAAAGATCATTCAGGGAGAGACTGTTTGATTTCCAGGGTTTTGTTTTTGTTTTTGTTTTTTGGTTTTTTGGTTTTGAGAGTTTTTCTTTGAGTTAACATATCATTATATTCCATAGCGGTTAGAGCAGGTGCTTGATCTGATTTTGATTTTTAAAAATGTATTGAGACCTGATTTGTGGCCTATCATATAGTCTATCTTGGAGAATGTTCCATGTGTTGATGAGAAAAATGTACATTCTGTAGTTTTGGGATGGAATGTTCTATAGATGTCTGTCAGGATCATTTGCTGTAGCATCTAGTTTAACTCCAATGTTACACCTCAAGAAACCAGAAAAACACACACACACCAAACCCAAAGCTAGCAGGAGAAAAGAAATAATGAAGAGCAGAATTAAATGAAATTAAAAACAAAAATACAAAGGATCAATGGCACAAAAATTAGTTCTTTGAAAAGATAGAATTGACTACAAGCTTGATTAATTAAGAAACAAAGAATAGTATCAAATTAGCTCAATCAGGAAAAAAAAAATTTTCATAGTATTCTGCTTGAACTTTTGGGGAAATCTTTCAATCCATCAAATATGTTGGGTATATTGGAACCTCAGAATCTTTGTAAGAGTTGTGATTCTGTCTGTACTTCACATCCATGTCTACCAAATACATGACTCCCTCCCTCAGTTTTTACTCAAATTTCACATTTTCAATGGTGCCTTTCCTGGTAATTATATTCTAAATTGAACACACAACTACTGCTTACACTCTCCTTCCAGAGGACCCTATCACTTTATTTGCTTTGTCATTTAACATAATTGATCATTTTACACACACACACACACACACACACACACACACAAAACTGTATTCTTTTCATCTATCTCACTCCCTACATTATAAAACTACTTGAAAGTATTATTATTTAATCTTGGTTGACTGATGTTTCCAGGCACATAGCACTCTGTATTTTTGTTAATAATAATAAAAAAAAAAAAACCAGAGCTGGTCGTGGTGGCTCAAGCTTGTAATTCCAACTCTTTGGGAGGCCAGGGCTAGAGAATTGCTGAGCTCAGGTATTCAAGACCAACCTGAGCAACATGTCGAGACATCACTTCTACAAAAAATTAAAAAATAAGCTGGTCATGGTAGTGCACCCCTGTAGTTACAGCTACTTGGAAGGCTGAGGCAGAAGAATCATTTGAGTTCAGCAGGTCAAGGCTGCAGTGACCTTGCATCCAGTCTGGGCAACAGATTGAGACTCTGACTCAAAATAAATAAATAAATAAAACAAGACAGAGGAAGGCAAAGTAATTGCGGTGAGTCTTATGATTAAGCAAGTTGGAAACACAGAGATTAAAACATCATAAAATTAAAAAAATAGACAAAGATATATGCAGTGCTATTTAGTGAGAAAGTCTTTTGAATACATGATTAATTATATTTGTGACAGTGAAGAGAATGATAAAAACAAATAGATCCAATTTCTAAAAATAGTATTTATCTCTCCATATGGGTATGATGAATTATGATTATTTTGGAAGGTTGTGTGAAAAGAGTTGATTCCACATTTTACTCACACTATATTTTTGAGATTTTCTCACAATATACAAGTATAACAATTTTAATTAAAAATTCTAAATATTTAAAAGATGTCATTGATATAATTAGTCCTAATTATATGCCATAGACTAAACTAATCTTATTATTATAATTATTTCTGAAAAGTAAAAATATAATGTTGAACATGATGACCATTTAAACAAGCATAGACCATGCACTGATACATGTTCATTTTATAAACTAAGTGAAGTACAATTGCATTTTTTCAAATGTACTAGATGCTTGTGATATTGCTAACAGTTTTCTGCCTATGATAGTTATTAGTAATGTGCTGGCTTTAATTTAAAAGCATTATTGCAGTTACTTTAATAATTTATTCAACAGTTTCCCACTAAGTAGTCTTTAGTCTAAAAATCAGATTGTAAAATCACCAATCATTCAGTTATAAAAGCCAAAAATAAAATGAGTAGCATTTTCCATTATGTTTTTTGTGGCCTGTCAATAAAAAAAAGATATTGACAAAGCTTAGAAAATTGTTGGTCTCAAGAGAGCTTCTGCTCCTTAGTAAGTATATTTGCTTTCCTTTTGGAAAACAGAAAAACACCACACCAGCTTTAATTAAAATAAATAGAGAAGCGTGTAGCTTCTGTGAACTAAAAACAGTAAAAAGATATGTAAATATAAACATAATTATAGCTTAAAATAATAACTACCATTATCATTTCAAATATTGCCATTATATTTCTGTTTGTTTTAAAGACTTTTCTTTTTTTAGATTTAACACTGAGTTAGTTTTATTTGACTGTTGATATTATCATTACTTATTTACACTCTGATATTCATCACTTACACAGGTGATTATAGTTTTATTCTCTTTTAAGGAATGCCATAGCAATAGGTATTTTTTTAATAAGTCAACTATAATTCAGAAAATTAATTGGAGCTTAAGTATTGTGCCATCTCTAACTGAAGTAAACTAAACAGACCTAGCCTACTAAATTCACATGTACTCCACAGTCTATCTGAATTTAAGGAAAACACTCTGCTCCTTCAGTCGATTTTTTATTGTTGAAAATTAAATTAACATCATACAGAACCTCAACTTCTTTTCAATAGTGTTTATAAATAATTTCCAGAACTTACAAAAATTAATCAGGCATAGATGATGAGGCTTAATCAAAAATAAAAAGATAAAATAAACAACCAACACAGACTCATAGAAGCAAAGCTATGAACATTAAAGTAATAATTCTGAAAAACAATGAAATAAAACATTAGGGAAATTTTCAGAGAACTGGAAACTATAAAAACTACTGGCTATTTTTTAGAGGACAATAGAAATGGTAGAGTGTTTATTATACAGAGAGAGGTCAGAAAACAACACAGACTTCAGCAGGGAGAGATATAAAAGTATAGTACAAGGAAAGAAATTGAAAGACATATGTAATATATGGAATGCTAGTACAGAAGAGAGAAGTGATATTTGAAAAGATAATTAATGATTCTTTTTAAATTAATAAAAAGTGCCAAGCCACAGGTTTAAAAAATCTGATAAATTCCCAACAGAAAAAACAAACAAGCAAAAACCCATGCACATCATGTTTTCACTGCTGAAGTGAAAATAATAATAATAAATTGTTAAAAGCAATATGAGAAAAATCATTATCTTGACATGATCTGTCATACATACTGAGAGCTTCTGATAGCAACAACTAAAAATAAAAACCAGAAGAAAATGTAGCAATATTTTCAAAGTGCTAATGCTAATTAATACCAGTCTAGAAGTCTATATCTAATAAGAATAATTTTCAAAAATAACAATGAAACAGACAATTCAGAAAAAAGAAATGTTATTTATCAATGATAGAAAAATAAAAGTGTTGTTATATGCTTAAATACTCCAGCAGAAACATTTACTAAAATTGCCACACACAAAACAATCTGAAGCATCATACCATTATATATACATGACAGATATACATGCATTCACATACATTGCAAGAAATGAAACTACAGAAAAAAATATCATTCATGAACATCAATGCAGAAATTCTACTTAAAATACTTGCAAACAGTGAGGATATGTATGTGTATATATGTATTATGAGGGGGATACCACAAAATGGAATTTCTTTATAAAAAATTGTGTACTTATTCTTACATGTTTAAACTTTAGTCACCTTCAATGCACTCTCCGTTTAATGCAATACACTTATTCAGATTTTGTTTCCATTGTTCAAAACAGTTTTTGAACTCATCAATTTTGATGCTTTTTAGTGCTTCTACTGTTTTTGATTCACCTATTCCATATTGGCAAAACATTTCCCTTTGAGGACTTTTTTCATCAGGGGAAGCAAACAAAAAAACTTTGCTCAATGCGTTATCTGGTGACTATAGAGCATGGGGCATGGGGTTCATGGGAGTTTTGGTAAAAGACTGCTGAATCCTCAGCAAGGTGTGGGCAGGTGCACTGTCATGGTGGAAGAAGCAGTCAACTGTTTGTCGCAACTTGAGACATATCTTCTGAAAATCGTCATACAGCCATGTCAAAATCTTCAGCTAAAAAGTTTGGTTGACCATTTGACTTGGTGAAACAAATTTTGAATATACTACAAGGGGCCTGCCTTACAAAAGATAATTCTGGTGTTTTGAGGTTCCTATATATACATATACATTTGAGTGTGTCTGTGTTTGTGTGTGTGTGTGTGTGCACGCCAAAAAAGTATACACATTTTAAGTATGATGTTTGTTCATAAGATGGAATTAATCAAATGAATGCTAACATCACCTTGTCACAGGCAGGACAGACAAAGAATGTGGCAGAAGTAGGATTGAGCAAATGTCATACTATACATAGCTACTGTAATTTAATTCAAATTTAAAAGTAAAACATAAATAACATCTCCTAAATAGTGTAGGCATTTTGGCACCTCTGTACAGATATAATGTGTGTGTGTGTGTGTAGATAGACAGATAGATAGATACATAGGTACATAGATAGATAGAAATAGATTACCAAAATTTTGGTTTTATATAAGATTGGGGTAACAATTTAATTCACAACTTTAAAGCATGAAGGAATAAGAAAGCATATGCTCATCTCAGTACACAAGAATAAAGCAATTCAACACCAATTTAAAGAGAATATAATGTGACATCAATTTATGTTTAAGAAAACACACACACTTCTTATGAAATTGAAAACCAAATAGAAATTTTGTATTTGAAACATATTATTTTTACAAAATCACATGTAGACCATATTACCATCATATTTGATTGTAAAATATTAAAATCATTTCTTCTGAAAGAATACTTGCCATCTATACTCCATTTCAGTCTTTTACAGAGACACCTAGCCCATTGCAATATGGTAAAATAACAATAATACAATAATAAAACAATTACATGAATAAGCCCAGACTCGGTGGCTCAGCCTGTAATCCTGCACCTTGGGAGGCTGAGGTGAGTGGATTGCCTGAGCCTGCGGGTTCGAGACCCGCCTGGGCAACTTGGTGAGACTTCATCTCTACAACAAATCAAAAAATTAGCCGGGTGTGGTAGTGTACACCTGTAGTTCCAGCTACTTAGAAAGCTGAAGTGGAAGGATCGCCGGAGCCCAGCAGGTCGAGGTGGTAGTGGCGGGAGCAGCCACTGCACTCCAGTCTGGGCAACATTGTGAAACTCCAACTCAAAAAAAATAGAAAAAAAAGAAAAAATTACATACACAGAAATAGAAAGGGAGAAATAAAGCTACTATCATTTGCAGGCAAATTATGATGTATATATTAAACCAAAAAAATCTACAAATTAACTACTACTAAAATTAATAAGCAAGTGTTAAGTTTACAACACACAAGAGTAATGTCTAAAAAATCCATTATATTTTATATATAGATAGTATACTTCAACATATAATGTAACAAAAATTTCTACAAGATGAATAATTTAGTACAGCTTCAGAATATCAGGGCATGTTTTCTTGATATATTATTGATAAGTTAATTTTTTTCATCGCGTCCTAGTATACCAATCCTAAATCATATAACAGTTGTATAAACTACTGAATACGTTCAATCTTCACTGTAACTGAGTTCCAGATGGCAGTGCTGCAGCTGTATCTCAGATGCTTTTTCCAATAATGCACTTTCCTTTTACTATGTGTTACAGAGAGTATAAGTTGTGCTGCTGATGAAGAAAATAGATGAAAAAAGCAAATATGGACTGGTAAGAAGTACTATTTATCAAATAAAGACATGTCTATTTTCCTTTCTTCTTCTTCTTTTAGGAGCAAATTCACTGGTCTTCAGGGTATTGTTGCTTTTTCTGTCGAGTCCCTTGTTCTTTCCAGCCACACACTCTGGCTCCCTCATGTCCTTTCTATACACTCAAGTTGACAAAAAATTATGCTAGTTAAGAAAACTAATTTGCATATCATTATATTTTTTAAGGTTCATGTGCCACTTCTATACTTGATAATGTTTTATTTGTCCAGATTTGGTTTAGATGGACCCATAGAATTAATTATTATTATTTTATTACTATTATTTTAAATTTTAAAGATGTTGCTTTGTTACATTTCTTTGAACAGTTGCTTCTTAAGTGACTATGATATATTTGGCAGGTATCTATAATAACTATACACTATACCAAAGATTCAAACAATAAATAAAATAAAACATGACTTATTATCAAGTGTCGAACTGTCTAAAATGAAAAAATTGCTGTGTAACTTTTATGGAAGATACAAGACCTTATCTATCTATGTCCTTTTCAGGTAACACATCTATACTTCATATCAATAATTAGTATTGATATCCAACTATTTTGTGCAGACTTCTCATTTTACATATTTCTTTTTTGTGCAATTATGATAACCTTTATTAATAGAGTATTATTTCAACTCTATAGAGTCATAAAATGTTTATGAGAATAATAAAACGTTTACTGTTTTTACCCCACTTTAAGTATGCCTAGCTATTTAATTTAAACAGCCTATTAACATAATCATACTGATATTTTACTACTAATTGTCAAGCAGATAACTTTAAAAATTGAAGAGACAAAAGTACTTCAAGAAGTTTTCTATTCATTATCAAATTTCCTGACAGTATTATATCTAAATCATACAGGAGAAAAAATAGAAATTTCAGTCTTCTTTATTTCTATTTCTTTAAAGGGGAAGAAATGACACAACCTCAGACACAACCTCATCCGTCTATTTTAATACCTATTACCATTATTGCCAAGACCGTCTTTCTTTTAATTCTGCAATTTTAGTGTGTGACTTCTACTCTTTTAAGCTTTAGGACAGGGAAAGGTGAGTGGGAAACATACACTCAGTACCTTGGCTGGGGATGAGGTAGCAGGGAAGGGAGAGGGGAAACAGGGGAAGGGAGGGGAGGGGAGGGGAGGAGG
>NW_007141836.1:0-2888 GCF_000164805.1 Carlito syrichta | reverse complement strand
TCGTCATACAGCCATGTCAAAATCTTCAGCTAAAAAGTTTGGTTGACCATTTGACTTGGCGAAACAAATTTTGAGTGTACTACAAGGGGCCTGCCTTACAAAAGATAATTCTGGTGTTTTGAGGTCCCTATATATACATATACATTTGAGTGTGTGTGTGTTTGTGTGTGTGTGTGTGCACGCCAAAAAAGTATACACATTTTAAGTATGATGTTTGTTCATAAGATGGAATTAATCAAATGAATGCTAACATCACCTTGTCACAGGCAGGACAGACAAAGAAAGTGGCAGAAGTAGGATTGAGCAAATGTCATACTATACATAGCTACTGTAATTTAATTCAAATTTAAAAGTAAAACATAAATAACATCTCCTAAATAGTGTAGGCATTTTGGCACCTCTGTACAGATATAATGTGTGTGTGTGTGTGTAGATAGACAGATAGATAGATACATAGGTACATAGATAGATAGAAATAGATTACCAAAATTTTGGTTTTATATAAGATTGGGGTAACAATTTAATTCACAACTTTAAAGCATGAAGGAATAAGAAAGCATATGCTCATCTCAGTACACAAGAATAAAGCAATTCAACACCAATTTAAAGAGAATATAATGTGACATCAATTTATGTTTAAGAAAACACACACACTTCTTATGAAATTGAAAACCAAATAGAAATTTTGTATTTGAAACATATTATTTTTACAAAATCACATGTAGACCATATTACCATCATATTTGATTGTAAAATATTAAAATCATTTCTTCTGAAAGAATACTTGCCATCTATACTCCATTTCAGTCTTTTACAGAGACACCTAGCCCATTGCAATATGGTAAAATAACAATAATACAATAATAAAACAATTACATGAATAAGCCAGGCTCGGTGGCTCAGCCTGTAATCCTGCACCTTGGGAGGCTGAGGTGAGTGGATTGCCTGAGCCTGCGGGTTCGAGACCCGCCTGGGCAACTTGGTGAGACTTCATCTCTACAACAAATCAAAAAATTAGCCGGGTGTGGTAGTGTACGCCTGTAGTTCCAGCTACTTAGAAGGCTGAAGTGGAAGGATCGCCGGAGCCCAGCAGGTCGAGGTGGCAGTGGCGGGAGCAGCCACTGCACTCCAGTCTGGGCAACATTGTGAAACTCCAACTCAAAAAAAATAGAAAAAAAAGAAAAAATTACATACACAGAAATAGAAAGGGAGAAATAAAGCTACTATCATTTGCAGGCAAATTATGATGTATATATTAAACCAAAAAAATCTACAAATTAACTAGTACTAAAATTAATAAGCAAGTGTTAAGTTTACAACACACAAGAGTAATGTCTAAAAAATCCATTATATTTTATATATAGATAGTATACTTCAACATATAATGTAACAAAAATTTCTACAAGATGAATAATTTAGTACAGCTTCAGAATATCAGGGCATGTTTTCTTGCTATATTATTGATAAGTTAATTTTTTTCATTTTCATTACTGAGTATACCAATCCTAAATCATATAACAGTTGTATAAACTACTCAATACGTTCAATCTTCACTGTAACTGAGTTCCAGATGGCAGTGCTGCAGCTGTATCTCAGATGCTTTTTCCAATAATGCACTTTCCTTTTACTATGTGTTACAGAGAGTATAAGTTGTGCTGCTGATGAAGAAAATAGATGAAAAAAGCAAATATGGACTGGTAAGAAGTACTATTTATCAAATAAAGACATGTCTATTTTCCTTTCTTCTTCTTCTTTTAGGAGCAAATTCACTGGTCTTCAGGGTATTGTTGCTTTTTCTGTCGAGTCCCTTGTTCTTTCCAGCCACACACTCTGGCTCCCTCATGTCCTTTCTATACACTCAAGTTGACAAAAAATTATGCTAGTTAAGAAAACTAATTTGCATATCATTATATTTTTTAAGGTTCATGTGCCACTTCTATACTTGATAATGTTTTATTTGTCCAGATTTGGTTTAGATGGACCCATAGAATTAATTATTATTATTTTATTACTATTATTTTAAATTTTAAAGATGTTGCTTTGTTACATTTCTTTGAACAGTTGCTTCTTAAGTGACTATGATATATTTGGCAGGTATCTATAATAACTATACACTATACCAAAGATTCAAACAATAAATAAAATAAAACATGACTTATTATCAAGTGTCGAACTGTCTAAAATGAAAAAATTGCTGTGTAACTTTTATGGAAGATACAAGACCTTATCTATCTATGTCCCTTTCAGGTAACACATCTATACTTCATATCAATAATTAGTATTGATATCCAACTATTTTGTGCAGACTTCTCATTTTACATATTTCTTTTTTGTGCAATTATGATAACCTTTATTAATAGAGTATTATTTCAACTCTATAGAGTCATAAAATGTTTATGAGAATAATAAAACGTTTACTGTTTTTACCCCACTTTAAGTATGCCTAGCTATTTAATTTAAACAGCCTATTAACATAATCATACTGATATTTTACTACTAATTGTCAAGCAGATAACTTTAAAAATTGAAGAGACAAAAGTACTTCAAGAAGTTTTCTATTCATTATCAAATTTCCTGACAGTATTATATCTAAATCATACAGGAGAAAAAATAGAAATTTCAGTCTTCTTTATTTCTATTTCTTTAAAGGGGAAGAAATGACACAACCTCAGACACAACCTCATCCGTCTATTTTAATACCTATTACCATTATTGCCAAGACCGTCTTTCTTTTAATTCTGCAATTTTAGTGTGTGACTTCTACTCTTTTAAGCTTTAGGACAGGGAAAGGTGAGTGGGAAACATACACTCAGTACCTTGGCTGGGGATGAGGTAGCAGGGAAGGGAGAGGGGAAACAGGGGAAGGGAGGGGAGGGGAGGGGAGGAGG
>NW_007141835.1:0-1412 GCF_000164805.1 Carlito syrichta | reverse complement strand
TCACATATATGGTTAGATAAAAATATTTTCGTAAGCAGTTTTCCAATGTAATACATAATCTTTACAACCTTTTCAATTACCTTAATGAGAGTTTTTTTTTAAAGTTTTGGGCACTCAAAATATATTTTATCTCACCCCAGATAGCCAGAGAATTATTTTAATCCACTTCCTTGTATCTCTTGTTATTCACCTAAAAGATCATTCACTTAAAACTGTCATTTAAAAATATCAGCTGGCATCAACTAAAAACTCTACATAGGAAAACTCACTAAAGTTTATTGACTTTCTAATTTGTGTCACTTACTGTACAAAGCATGTTAGCTAAATCGTCTAATTTTATTATCAAGATAAGTATTATACATATAAGTATTATACATGTTTTATTTTATACATAAAGCAACTGAGTCTCAATGAGATTAAGCAACTTGCCAAAAATTACATGATGGGAATGTGATAGAACAAAGATATGAAAGCTTTTATAGACTGTCTTATACTGATATGAGCATAAACTCGAATTGGGAAGCCCAACAGAAGAAATCAGTAAAAGGATAAATTAAAAAGTTACTAAATGGGAAAAGGCATTATTGAAAAGACTGATTGTACTTTGGATGGAATTTTACCTCTACTTGAAATAATTCACTTTTAAAAATATTGTCCAATTAAGTACAAGAAAAGGCAATAAATGTAGTATTTACAGATAAGTAAATGTAGTATTTACTTATCTAATTTGTAGTATTCAAAAGACTACACATTTGAATACTACACATGTGAACAAATTTTGTAGCCAAAGGGCAAATAATAATCCTGAAAAGAAGATATGTAACTACATATAGTGACCTGAATTTGACTTTTGTACATTCAATATTTACCAAAGTAATATGTCAGTATTATCACAAAATGCCATAAAATGACATCATGGGAATAATTTATTCCTATTCTGAAAATTATATAAGGTTGATATTGGTATCAATACCAAGCATGATCACTATTCAAACCACTCTTTTGACTTCCAGATGGATTTCTCAACAGTAAAATAATCTACAGAAATAAGTGACAATGTGAAATTTATAAAATTCATAACACTTGTCCTCAATCATGATTTACTAAATAATTATTTATAAAATAAATAGCTATGAGTAATGTAAAATATTTCTTTAATTAAGAGTATAAAAATGTGAAATAAGTATATCTAATAAGTATGTCTATTTAAATAAAATTATAATGCATATTGAGATTTCCTAAAATATCTAATAATAAATATCTAGTCCAATACATTGCATTTTTAGAGTTATAAGCTCTGAGATCTAACATTCTTTTTTATGCATTGCATGCCATATATTTCACTAAAAAATCTATGAGAACAAATAAAAATAATCCAATTTTTTCACATATTTATTTCTTATTCTCTAATG
>NW_007141834.1:0-5418 GCF_000164805.1 Carlito syrichta | reverse complement strand
CCATATATTTCACTAAAAAATCTATGAGAACAAATAAAAATAAATCCAATTTTTTCACATATTTATTTCTTTATTCTCTAATGTAATCTTAAGGTCATTATAATTTCCTTTCTTGTCAAATATTTTAGCAATTACACTGGTAAGTATTAAAATGACTCACTAATAAGAAATAATGTGTTCAATTTGCATGGCACACTTAATGATTGTATTATACATTAGATGTGAAGACCAAACCCAGGTTCTAGGTTTACTTAAGCTAAAACCTTATAATTGTCAAATAAGCAAATCAATATCAAATCCAACTACATTTTTCTCTCCATTATATTGAATATTGCAAAACATATAGGTCACAATTACTGCAAATTGCAATCATCATTTCTAGAGATGTTTTTAAAATATTTAATTATTTAGAAAATTTCTTTAGAGGTTTACTGTATTATTTAAAAAAAAGACAACAACAAAAAAATCCTAAACTTGAAATTACTTATCATTCCCAGAAGAGGTCTTAGCTGTAGCAAGCAATCACAAAATGCCATAAAATGACATCATGTCATTTTATGGTGCAATACATTTAAGGTGCAATACATTTCAGGACTATAAAAATGATAAATACTTACTTGGAAGTTCTCATTTCAGAGATGAAATATCTTAAATTATGTGAAGTGCAGTTTTATTTTATTTATTAATCATATAGTATGTCAGGTAGCAGATAAGTTTCATATTAATTCCATACTTATTTCAGCTCCCAGTTTTACAATAGAAACAGAGTGAACAAAATGTAAAGTTTTCATGGTGAAACAGAAGCAGAAAAACTATCAACTTTCTTTTATTACATTGAGAATATTTATCTGAAATTAATACAATAATTCTGCTTCACTTGCTCAGCATCATTGGCAAGCGAGCTATTTTGCAAACATTCATTATCTAAATGATTGAAATTCTCCCAGTTAAATAAGTCAAACTCTCATTATAACTGTTCTGTTAGAAATCTTTCAATAATTATGACAACACTTTTCTAACTCATTTTATAGTACATTGAATGCAATTTAGCTTTTTCTTGTTGGCTCAATCAATCATTTTAAACAGTATTCATTTATCAAACATTTACTGAAGGCTCGCTTTTTCAAGATGTGTAAAGTACTGGAACTATAATTATTAGTCTCAAATGTTATGTGTCTATGGATAGCCTTCGAGTTTGTAGGTAGCTTAATGTGTTTTGCTTTCTTTCATAAACGACCCTTTCAAAAGGAGAAACTTAGATTATTTTTCTGATTTCTTCACAGATCTGGATAGGGGCTCCTAAATCTCAGCATTAACACAGCACTGTCTTTTAAAATCTACGTTGCAATTTATTTTCCCTGAAAAATCAACTACCATCCTGATCCCCCAAAAAAGATTCTTGCAGTTTCCTTGACCACCTTGATCATGGAAAGACTATTTTATGAAATTACTCATAAAATTAAATTATTAACAATTAGTGTGATGAGTAGGTCTGTTTTCCCTTTGCTTGTATTTCCCCATTAACTTTGAATTCAGAGATTTCCTTTTTTTAAGGAAACTTCTGTCACATTATGTAGATGTCATTATCCTTTATCTTCTGTAAGATCATGTAAAATAAACTTTATTTTCAATTTTGCATAGGATGGAAGCATTAAGTTCTTGGCTTTTCTGTCACATCTCACAAGCCATTCAATAATGGAAAGATTCAATACCTCAACATTTTCATGACCCTGTTGTAGATCACGCTATGGATAAGGGTCAGGGTTCAAAAACTGGCATGCACCGGACCAAACTGTTGAGACACTGTATGTGAGTGTGTGTGTGTGTGTGTGTGATGAGTGACATCCAGTGTCCAGTCTTTTATTTCTCCACTATCAAGAGCATTAACTGCAGTGGTAATGACAACTCCATTGCAGCAGTCATGGTGGCAGCATTTTTCTGACTCCTGCTTCCTGAATGTTAGATCTCAACTAAGATGTTATTTAATATCTGTATTTCCTTGGAAGGGCTTGTTTCTTCACTGAATGAGATCTTCAACATGCTAAGAAAAACTCAGAAATGCCCAAGTCAGAGTAAGTTATTCTAGCTTCTGAATTGGTTTTTCTAACAGTAAGATCACCTTCTGGCCCAGTGCGGTGGCACATGCCTGTAATTGCAGCATTTTGGGAGACAAGAGTTCAAGGCCAGCCTAGGCAACACAGCAAGACTTTGTCTCTGCAGAAATAATAAATAAAAATTAGCCAGTGTGGTGGTACATGCTTGTAGAACCAGCAGATTCAGAGGCTGAAATGGAGACTCACAGCCTGCAAGTCAAGCATTGTCCTCTAGCTGGGTGATAGAGTGAGACCCTGACTTAAAATACAAACAAATGTGCAAAAAAAACCACACAAACTTTCTGCTAAAGACAAAAATATATTGATTTCCATTCTTGTCCTATACCTTGATTGAAGCTCATAAAATAGCATGTCTCTTGAGTAATCTGATTAAAATATATGCCATATGGATCCATGAGCTTTATGGAATTCATGGGGTTTTTTTATAAGCCTAGTACATTTATTTTTCAGTATTTCTTTATTCTATTACAGCCATCTCATTACTTTGCTGCAGATAGATAAAATAAGTAGAATCACAACTTTAATTCTAAAGCAGTAGATACTAAAGATGAAAGAAAACATTGAAGATGAAATTCGTCTGGAAAAAAAAAGAGATAGCTTCTTGGTACTGGTTAGGTATAAGAGAAGTAAAAATGAGAAATTTGGAAATGCAAATTTGAAAGGAAAATCTCAGTCCAAGTTTCAATTCATCTACAATTCTGCAAAGCTTAGGCCCCAGATCTGCCTGAACATTGGAAGCCATATTCTAGTAAAAAGAAAAAAGAAAATTAATGAACATGAAACTAATAACTATGACAAGACCAGCAAAGAAGTTTAGGAAATGAGAAAACAAGCAAATAAAAAAACTATAATGCACAAATTTAACACTATGCTGGAAGTGCATTTGGACTGGAGCTAAAAGTGGACATACGTCTTGTTGCCTTTCTTGTAAAAAAAAAAAAAGAAAAGAAAAGAAAAGAAAAAAGAAAAAAAGAAAGAAAAGAAAAAACAACCTTTTATTTCCGATTGAAACATGATCAGAACTGACATTGCATCAATTTCCTGGGTGCTTTAGCATCTAGGAGAAGAGATTAAATCTTGATCCCACAAGAGGACTGCATTCACTAAAAGAATCAATTGCAACCATAATAGATTCATCAAAGCCTGTGGTATGTCCCTGAAAATTAACCAGTTTGAAGTTTAGAGAAAAAGAAATGCTTGCAGATTAATCACAGATAATGAATTATCTCACCAGTAGCTGAAGGAGACTGGAGTTTAGTGAGAAATGTAATGAACGAGGGAGTCTGAGGCTTCCTGAGAACTGTTCAACTTGGACATTTTAAGGGTAAATCACCAGAGTATAGGCAGTTTATGGCTTTGATTGGTCAAGTTTAATATCCTTTTAAGTAGTTGAAAGCAATATGTTAAGTAGCCTAAGACCTTTTGTGCCTTTTAATTGTGCCTTTATACAATTAACAACAGAACACAATGGCAAATGTCATATGTGGTAGAAAATGTAGATATGCTTAGAGATGGCTAAATTTACATTTGTTCCAGTGTTCGATTTTTTATCAAATAATCTCTGTTTAATTCATTCATCCCTCTTTAACCAGAGTTTAACATACAGATCTTCAGTTAATAAACTTGTATTTCAAGATTCTTGTCAGAAACCCACCTCTTGCCAATTTTTTCCATAATACTTTCAATTAAATGGCATAAATGAGGAAACGCTCTGTACAACTTATTCTTGGGGCATAATGTGTAATATGAGCCTCTGAACTCTGTATTCTATGGATAACACCAACTCATGACTTTTGCTTATAATTTTTCTAGGTGTTCTTTGACAGGGGCAGAATCTTGGTTGGAATTCAGAAAGATAATATTGAAAATGTATTCCCAGAGAAGTGGCAAGATGGCGACAGAGCAACCTGGTCTCTGAAGCCCTCTGCAAAGGCAATCTGCAGTGGGTCTCTGACTCTCATCCCCAGGGGGCTGTGGACCCCAACATCACAGCCTACTCTTCATATGGAGCTCAGCCGTTGCCACCGCTGGGACATCGCAATGGACTGGACAGTCACTGTGGCACAAACGGTGCCACCGCCACCGCAGCCACTCCCCCCATTGCTGCTGCCGCTGCCACCACTGCCGCAGCCTCTGTGATGGCCGTAGCACATCACACCACCCAGGTGACTGAGACTGTCCTGCCTGCCCGCCATAAGGCTCCTGTTGTCTGCCTTGAGGCAGGTAGCCATCTTGTTCCTGTCCAGCCCCACCCCCTCTGGGGCGAGGTGCTGACATAACACCACCTGCTGGCAATTCAAGGTAACAGCACCGAAACGGGAGAAAAAAGCTTGATAAAGACATAGACCAGAATGCTGAATGGAGGGTAATCTGAACTGTCCTTCACAGCAGATCAGGGGCAACTGACCCTAACTGCAAACTAATTTACCAGCTTGAAAATAAAACTAGAAATCAGGCCAGAAAGGACATTGGACTTAAACGAAATGTCTCAGAGTGTGCTTCATTGATTCTATTAGTTTAATGACTTAATTCTATTCCTACTGTATTGTTCCCTTTTTTCATTTTTCCTTTTCCTTTTCTTCTCTTTTCTTCTCTCTGTAAACCATATCTTTGTATAGAGGAACAGCACACTAACAAGGAGGTTGGTTAGCTTGTATGTTAGCATCACTACATGTTTTATTTTTTATATTTTGTATGAGAGTTGGTTTGTCTGTTGCTGTGGTCTACTGTTTTTATCTGTTTCAGCATAGGCCTCTCTCTCTATTTGTTGGCACACTCGTTTGTTTCCCCCCTTACTCCTCTATCTCTCCATTCCCCTCTTCAACCCACTATCTGCTCCATTCTCTCCCCTCCACTAACCACATTTTATTTCAGGGAGTAAACCTACAGCCCCACTGCACAGAGAGATTCCAGGGCAGTGGGAAGTGGGTTCCACATTATCCACACACCTGTCAGCGAATACCAGGACCTGCAGACAGATTTTGAATCACAGCTCTCCCCTTAAGTAAATCTCAAAACTGCAAAAAGGACCACCTCCAACCTACACTGCAACTCCAGAATTGAACAAAGTAAGAGGACATACATAAAGAATAGGAGATTGAACAAACAGAAGGAAAACCAATCCCTTTACCCCTGAATAACAGAATTAATGAAGACGGTGATGTGGAGGGAAGGAAAAAGTAGGGAGGGGGAAAACCGCACAAATGAAGAAAAACCAAAAGAAGAATATAGGTCTTACACAGACCCCTGAGAAATCAGACACTGAGAAACAGATTCTGGAACACAAACAATGAGAGTCCCCAGA
>NW_007141833.1:0-7681 GCF_000164805.1 Carlito syrichta | reverse complement strand
ACAAAAAAATCCTAAACTTGAAATTACTTATCATTCCCAGAAGAGGTCTTAGCTGTAGCAAGCAATCACAAAATGCCATAAAATGACATCATGTCATTTTATGGTGCAATACATTTAAGGTGCAATACATTTCAGGACTATAAAAATGATAAATACTTACTTGGAAGTTCTCATTTCAGAGATGAAATATCTTAAATTATGTGAAGTGCAGTTTTATTTTATTTATTAATCATATAGTATGTCAGGTAGCAGATAAGTTTCATATTAATTCCATACTTATTTCAGCTCCCAGTTTTACAATAGAAACAGAGTGAACAAAATGTAAAGTTTTCATGGTGAAACAGAAGCAGAAAAACTATCAACTTTCTTTTATTACATTGAGAATATTTATCTGAAATTAATACAATAATTCTGCTTCACTTGCTCAGCATCATTGGCAAGCGAGCTATTTTGCAAACATTCATTATCTAAATGATTGAAATTCTCCCAGTTAAATAAGTCAAACTCTCATTATAACTGTTCTGTTAGAAATCTTTCAATAATTATGACAACACTTTTCTAACTCATTTTATAGTACATTGAATGCAATTTAGCTTTTTCTTGTTGGCTCAATCAATCATTTTAAACAGTATTCATTTATCAAACATTTACTGAAGGCTCGCTTTTTCAAGATGTGTAAAGTACTGGAACTATAATTATTAGTCTCAAATGTTATGTGTCTATGGATAGCCTTCGAGTTTGTAGGTAGCTTAATGTGTTTTGCTTTCTTTCATAAACGACCCTTTCAAAAGGAGAAACTTAGATTATTTTTCTGATTTCTTCACAGATCTGGATAGGGGCTCCTAAATCTCAGCATTAACACAGCACTGTCTTTTAAAATCTACGTTGCAATTTATTTTCCCTGAAAAATCAACTACCATCCTGATCCCCCAAAAAAGATTCTTGCAGTTTCCTTGACCACCTTGATCATGGAAAGACTATTTTATGAAATTACTCATAAAATTAAATTATTAACAATTAGTGTGATGAGTAGGTCTGTTTTCCCTTTGCTTGTATTTCCCCATTAACTTTGAATTCAGAGATTTCCTTTTTTTAAGGAAACTTCTGTCACATTATGTAGATGTCATTATCCTTTATCTTCTGTAAGATCATGTAAAATAAACTTTATTTTCAATTTTGCATAGGATGGAAGCATTAAGTTCTTGGCTTTTCTGTCACATCTCACAAGCCATTCAATAATGGAAAGATTCAATACCTCAACATTTTCATGACCCTGTTGTAGATCACGCTATGGATAAGGGTCAGGGTTCAAAAACTGGCATGCACCGGACCAAACTGTTGAGACACTGTATGTGAGTGTGTGTGTGTGTGTGTGTGATGAGTGACATCCAGTGTCCAGTCTTTTATTTCTCCACTATCAAGAGCATTAACTGCAGTGGTAATGACAACTCCATTGCAGCAGTCATGGTGGCAGCATTTTTCTGACTCCTGCTTCCTGAATGTTAGATCTCAACTAAGATGTTATTTAATATCTGTATTTCCTTGGAAGGGCTTGTTTCTTCACTGAATGAGTTCTTCAACATGCTAAGAAAAACTCAGAAATGCCCAAGTCAGAGTAAGTTATTCTAGCTTCTGAATTGGTTTTTCTAACAGTAAGATCACCTTCTGGCCCAGTGCGGTGGCACATGCCTGTAATTGCAGCATTTTGGGAGACAAGAGTTCAAGGCCAGCCTAGGCAACACAGCAAGACTTTGTCTCTACAGAAAAAATAAATAAAAATTAGCCATGTGTGGTGGTACATGCTTGTAGAACCAGCAGATTCAGAGGCTGAAATGGAGACTCACAGCCTGCAAGTCAAGCATTGTCCTCTAGCTGGGTGATAGAGTGAGACCCTGACTTAAAATACAAACAAATGTGCAAAAAAAACCCCACAAACTTTCTGCTAAAGACAAAAATATATTGATTTCCATTTCTTGTCCTATACCTTGATTGAAGCTCATAAAATAGCATGTCTCTTGAGTAATCTGATTAACATATATGCCATATGGATCCATGAACTTTATGGAATTCATGGGGTTTTTTTATAAGCCTAGTACATTTATTTTTCAGTATTTCTTTATTCTATTACAGCCATCTCATTACTTTGCTGCAGATAGATAAAATAAGTAGAATCACAACTTTAATTCTAAAGCAGTAGATACTAAAGATGAAAGAAAACATTGAAGATGAAATTCGTCTGGAAAAAAAAAGAGATAGCTTCTTGGTACTGGTTAGGTATAAGAGAAGTAAAAATGAGAAATTTGGAAATGCAAATTTGAAAGGAAAATCTCAGTCCAAGTTTCAATTCATCTACAATTCTGCAAAGCTTAGGCCCCAGATCTGCCTGAACATTGGAAGCCATATTCTAGTAAAAAGAAAAAAGAAAATTAATGAACATGAAACTAATAACTATGACAAGACCAGCAAAGAAGTTTAGGAAATGAGAAAACAAACAAGCAAATAAAAAAACTATAATGCACAAATTTAACACTATGCTGGAAGTGCATTTGGACTGGAGCTAAAAGTGGACATACGTCTTGTTGCCTTTCTTGTAAAAAAAAAAAAAGAAAAGAAAAGAAAAGAAAAAAGAAAAAAAGAAAGAAAAGAAAAAACAACCTTTTATTTCCGATTGAAACATGATCAGAACTGACATTGCATCAATTTCCTGGGTGCTTTAGCATCTAGGAGAAGAGATTAAATCTTGATCCCACAAGAGGACTGCATTCACTAAAAGAATCAATTGCAACCATAATAGATTCATCAAAGCCTGTGGTATGTCCCTGAAAATTAACCAGTTTGAAGTTTAGAGAAAAAGAAATGCTTGCAGATTAATCACAGATAATGAATTATCTCACCAGTAGCTGAAGGAGACTGGAGTTTAGTGAGAAATGTAATGAACGAGGGAGTCTGAGGCTTCCTGAGAACTGTTCAACTTGGACATTTTAAGGGTAAATCACCAGAGTATAGGCAGTTTATGGCTTTGATTGGTCAAGTTTAATATCCTTTTAAGTAGTTGAAAGCAATATGTTAAGTAGCCTAAGACCTTTTGTGCCTTTTAATTGTGCCTTTATACAATTAACAACAGAACACAATGGCAAATGTCATATGTGGTAGAAAATGTAGATATGCTTAGAGATGGCTAAATTTACATTTGTTCCAGTGTTCGATTTTTTATCAAATAATCTCTGTTTAATTCATTCATCCCTCTTTAACCAGAGTTTAACATACAGATCTTCAGTTAATAAACTTGTATTTCAAGATTCTTGTCAGAAACCCACCTCTTGCCAATTTTTTCCATAATACTTTCAATTAAATGGCATAAATGAGGAAACGCTCTGTACAACTTATTCTTGGGGCATAATGTGTAATATGAGCCTCTGAACTCTGTATTCTATGGATAACACCAACTCATGACTTTTGCTTATAATTTTTCTAGGTGTTCTTTGACAGGGGCAGAATCTTGGTTGGAATTCAGAAAGATAATATTGAAAATGTATTCCCAGAGAAGTGGCAAGATGGCGACAGAGCAACCTGGTCTCTGAAGCCCTCTGCAAAGGCAATCTGCAGTGGGTCTCTGACTCTCATCCCCAGGGGGCTGTGGACCCCAACATCACAGCCTACTCTTCATATGGAGCTCAGCCGTTGCCACCGCTGGGACATCGCAATGGACTGGACAGTCACTGTGGCACAAACGGTGCCACCGCCACCGCAGCCACTCCCCCCATTGCTGCTGCCGCTGCCACCACTGCCGCAGCCTCTGTGATGGCCGTAGCACATCACACCACCCAGGTGACTGAGACTGTCCTGCCTGCCCGCCATAAGGCTCCTGTTGTCTGCCTTGAGGCAGGTAGCCATCTTGTTCCTGTCCAGCCCCACCCCCTCTGGGGCGAGGTGCTGACATAACACCACCTGCTGGCAATTCAAGGTAACAGCACCGAAACGGGAGAAAAAAGCTTGATAAAGACATAGACCAGAATGCTGAATGGAGGGTAATCTGAACTGTCCTTCACAGCAGATCAGGGGCAACTGACCCTAACTGCAAACTAATTTACCAGCTTGAAAATAAAACTAGAAATCAGGCCAGAAAGGACATTGGACTTAAACGAAATGTCTCAGAGTGTGCTTCATTGATTCTATTAGTTTAATGACTTAATTCTATTCCTACTGTATTGTTCCCTTTTTTCATTTTTCCTTTTCCTTTTCTTCTCTTTTCTTCTCTCTGTAAACCATATCTTTGTATAGAGGAACAGCACACTAACAAGGAGGTTGGTTAGCTTGTATGTTAGCATCACTACATGTTTTATTTTTTATATTTTGTATGAGAGTTGGTTTGTCTGTTGCTGTGGTCTACTGTTTTTATCTGTTTCAGCATAGGCCTCTCTCTCTATTTGTTGGCACACTCGTTTGTTTCCCCCCTTACTCCTCTATCTCTCCATTCCCCTCTTCAACCCACTATCTGCTCCATTCTCTCCCCTCTACTAACCACATTTTATTTCAGGGAGTAAACCTACAGCCCCACTGCACAGAGAGATTCCAGGGCAGTGGGAAGTGGGTTCCACATTATCCACACACCTGTCAGCGAATACCAGGACCTGCAGACAGATTTTGAATCACAGCTCTCCCCTTAAGTAAATCTCAAAACTGCAAAAAGGACCACCTCCAACCTACACTGCAACTCCAGAATTGAACAAAGTAAGAGGACATACATAAAGAATAGGAGATTGAACAAACAGAAGGAAAACCAATCCCTTTACCCCTGAATAACAGAATTAAAGAAGACGGTGATGTGGAGGGAAGGAAAAAGTAGGGAGGGGGAAAACCGCACAAATGAAGAAAAACCAAAAGAAGAATATAGGTCTTACACAGACCCCTGAGAAATCAGACACTGAGAAAACAGATTCTGGAACACAAACAATGAAGAGTCCCCAGAATGACTGATTACATGCAACAAACCCAGACATCAAGACATTAATGGAGAGAATTAAAAAAATTGAGGAGAGACAAGAGGAAAATAGGAAGGAGCTGATGTCAGAAATGACAGCAGTAAAGAATACTGTGATGGAAATGAACAACAGACTAATAAGCATGGAAAGCAGAATCAGCCAAGCAGAAGAAACAGTCTCAGAGCTTGAAGACCAAAACACGGAACTAACCCAAACTGTCAAAAGCATAGAAAAGAAGCTCAAAAAGACAGAAAAAAACCTACAAGAGGTGAATGATCACTTCAAGAGACCAAACCTAAGAGTAATTGGGTTTCCTGAGGCAGAGAGAGATACAGAAGCTACACCAGAACAAACATTTCATGAAAACATTCAAGAAAACTTCCCTCGTCTCATTAAGGATGAAAAAATTCAAACACAAGAGATTCAGAGAACTCCTGCAAGACAACTAATGAGAAGACCAACTCCCACACACATAATAATTCACCTAAACAAAGTAGCTATAAAAGGAAAAATCCTAAAGGCAGCAAGAGAAAAAGGCCAGACTACCTACCAGGGAAAACCAATTAGAATAGCAGCAGATTTATCCACAGAAACACTTCAGGCCAGGAGAGCCTGGAGCCCTATCTTCAAAGTTCTAAAAGAGAAACAATTTCAACCAAGAATAACCTACCCAGTCAAACTAAGCTTCATTAGTGACGGAGAATTAAAATCGTTTCCAGACATCCAATCCCTAATAACCTACACTGCCACCAGACCACCTCTACAAGAAACACTTAAGAAAGTCCTAAACACAGAAGAAAAAAAAAAAAGAACAACAGGATTCTTCACAAGAGTACAGGCAAAAGATTAAAAACACACATGAACCAACTCCAAAACCCAAAGAAAGACAACAAATAAACAGGAACAACTCTGTAAGAACCTTATGACAGGGATCAACTCTTGCATTTCAATTATTAGCCTAAATGTGAACAGACTAAATGCACCACTGAAAAGACATAGAATGGCAAAATGGATAAAATATAATCAGGCAAGAATCTATTGCCTTTAAGAGACTCACCTCACTAGAAGGGACACCCACAGACTCAATGTAAGAGGATGGGAAACAAACTTTCAGGCAAACGGAATACAAAAGAAAGGAGGAGTAGCGATCTTAATTTCAGATAAAATACCCTTCAAGCTATTAAAAATCAAAAAAGATACAGAAGGCCACTACATAATGATAAAAGGCTCAAACCATCAACAAGAAATATCTATCCTAAACATATATGCACCCAACATAGGCGCGTCAACTTTCATAAAGCAACTTCTTGGAAAACTAAAGAAAGATATAGACTCTAACACTATCATAACTGGGGACTTTAATACCCCACTCACAACCCTAGACAGATCATCAGGACAAAAAATCAGCAAGGGGATCCGGAACCTCAATGTGACTTTGGACCAAATGGACTTAATTGATACCTGCAGAACACTCCATCCAAAGACCACAGAATACACATTCTACTCATCACTACATGGAACATATTCTACGATCAACCACATACTCGGCCATAAATAAAGCATAAGCAAATTTAAATGGACTGAAATTCTACCATGCACCTTCTCGAATCACAGTGGAATAAAAATAAACATTGACACCAACAAAGTCCCCCCCAAAACATCAAAGACATGGACACTAAACAACATGATGATAAACAACTCCTGGGTCAATGATGAAATCAAAACAGGGATCAAAAGATACCTGGAAACAAATGAAAATGAAGAAACATCTTACCAAAATCCCTTGAATGCACTGAAAGCTGTAGTAAGAGGGGAATTTATTTTCCTACAAACACACATGAAGAAAATGGAAGGAACAAAAATTCACAACCTAACAAGTCACCTAAAGAAGCTCGAAAAGAAAAACCACAAAAACCCTAATTTCAGCAGAAGAATCCAGATCACCAAAATAAAAACCCAAATCCAGGACATAGAAGACAAAAAGATCAAATATCAATGAAACAAAAAGCTGGTTCTTCGAAAGGATAAACAAGATCGATGGTCCCCTAGCTAGACTGACCAAGAAAAAATGAGAAAAAAACCAAATATGCACAATCAGAAACACAAAAGATGAAGTCACATCTGACCCTGAAGAAATACAAAAGATCATTAGAGACTACTACGTACACTTGTATGGAAACAAACTTGAACACCTTAAGGAAATGGAGGACTTTCTGACATCACACAACCTACCTAGGTTGGAAAAAGAAGAAATTGAGACGCTAAATAGATCAATAACAATCAAGGAAATCGACTACGTAATAAGAAAATTTCATATCAAAAAAAGCCCTAGTCCAGATGGCTTTCCAGCAGAATTCTACAAGACATTCAAGGAGGAGCTGATACCAGTCCTACTGAAGGTATTCCAGGTGATTGAAAAAGATGGAACACTCCCCAAATCATTTTACGAAGCCAACATCACATTGATACCCAAGGCAGATAAAGATCCAAAAAAGAAAGAGAACTACAGGCCAATATCTTTGATGAACATAATGCTAAAATTCTCAACAAGATCCTAACAAACCGGATTCAGGAATACATCTCAAAAATCATCCACCATGACCAAGTAGGCTTCATTCCTGGGATGCAAGGCTGGTTCAACATTCGTAAAACCCTAAATGTAATTAAATACATCAACAGATGTCAAAAAAACACACATG
>NW_007141832.1:0-9366 GCF_000164805.1 Carlito syrichta | reverse complement strand
TTTGTGAGATTTGCACTTTAAATGTAGCACCCAGAATTGGAAAAAGCAAAACAAAACAAACAAAAAAAACCCCCATCAGCTTTGCACAACACATGCCCTTTCAGGAATACTGGGAAAATTACTTAATATCTCTATATTATGAAGATAACAATACATGTTACATGGTACTGTTAAAATCAAGTAAGTTACTATCTCATGTGTTCAATACACTGGAAGAAATATGGATGGTTTTCAGCAACTGTTATTTTTCCCCCAGTCTTTTGCCTTCTTTTTGGAAATTGGTTTGCATGTATAAAATAATTAGAGTGTATGTTGTTCTCCAATTAGGCTTATATTCTGTTAGAGAAGATTGGTACTTAACCAAAAAATTACAATGCAGCAGCATAAGCTTTCTAATATAAGGTCTTAGATAACATAGAAAATAAGTTTTAAGTGTATGAAAAATTCAGAAGAGATTTATAGACTGGTTTAGCTTTAATAAATTATTAATTTATTACTTTTTAAGTTTTCAAACTAGATAGCTTAAACATTCATTTTTGTAAAACATTCCAGATTGAAAAGTCAGTTTTTTATGCCATGTTCAATAAATATTTTGCTGCCTCTGGGACATAAGCATTTGTTTCATGACAATGTTAGTGTAGCTTAAGTTATAGAATGGCTTTTTGATGTGGCTTCCAGCAGTTTGTGAACTCATTTCTACAATAATTACCCTTTAAAGTGATTATAGCCCATTCAGTTTATAGTTATTCTTAGACAAGTGGAATTATTTGCTAAGCATCTAGTATCTTCTAAAAGTTAATGAATTTTTAAAAATATATTAAACATATTCTAAGAGTTTTGTTCCTCAGTGAGGGAGATTACCCCAGTGGCAAAGTATCTTCTTATTACTTTAAAATTACAATTTCTTCAGCTCAGTTTAGCTTGCTTTTTCTTGTAAAATTTTAACATTTAGAATAATTAAGCTATATAATAAAGACTATATTTGTATGTAATATCTAATCTATTTACAAAGATACACTCTTATGAGGTTTACTGAGTGATTTTATTTGTACCAGTAATGTTCAGTCAATAAGAGAAAGTGTTTAGGAAGGAAGGAGATTGATAAGTAGCTAGAAGTTTCCAATTTTACTTTCTAAATGTTGATTATTTTATGTGTGAAATAATACCTGACCAAATCACTAAATCTTTTGAATTTATATCTAGAATTTTTGAGAATTTTCACTATGATATAGAAAGTTCTTCAATTAAAATAGTAATATTGGCTGTGTGTGTGTTTGAAAATGATAGATAATTAAGATCCTGCAAGCTATTATTGTATCACAAAAGAAGAGCATATTTAGGCAAAATAATATATAATTTTCTTCATTTACTTTTGCAAAATTTCTACTCTTATTTTAAGACATATAAAGTATCATATAAGTCTAAGATTTTTTTTTTGAGTTGGAGTCTCACTCTGTCGCCCAGACTGGAGTGCAGTGGCCGCTCCTGGCCACCGCAGCCTCGACCTGCTGGGCTCTGACAATCCTTCCGCCTCAGTCTCCCAAGTAGCTGGAACTGCAGGCACACACTACCACGCCCAGCTAATTTTTGATTTATTGTGGAGATGAGGTCTTGCCAAGTTGCCCAGGTGGGTCTCGAACCCACGGGCTCAGGCAATCCACTCCCCTCGGCCTCCCAAAGGCACAGGATCACAGGCTGAGCCACTGAGCCTGGCTAAGTCTAAGATTTTAAACCAGAAATATTGGTGAAATGTGTTAGGCAGTACTTATCTCTAGTGATCAAAAACTATGGTTGCAAATAAGTAGGTTATACCTAATAAAGATAATATCATTATTTTCTAGAAGGAGTTGGACTGTACAATTTTAGGTGTATTAAAGAGAAGAATTTTAATAGCAATGCATTGTTCATTCTTCTTTCAGTCAGTAATGAATTTAGTTAACTAACAAGACTGGTAGATTATGTTAAAGACCATCTACCCTGACTACATATGGTGACTGTGGAGGACCAGTGGGTACAATCAAATTTATATCCTCATTGGAAAGTGAATTCTGTCTTCTCAACTCTCCTTTATTGAGAGTAAGTTGCCATTGGAACATTAAAATCAATTTGTTCCTCTGAATCTCAGGAATCTGTGTTGTGACAAGAGCTGACAACAAGAGACTCCAAGGCTCACAGAGGTGGATTTCTGGCTTACTGAAAATTGAGATCTGTTAACGAACATTTGCATTTGTCCTGTGTGTTTCTTGTGTCCCTGGAGGTATCATAAAAGACAGAAAAGTGTGAATAAAAGTCATTCTTACATAGTAGACACAATGAGGACTCTGAAGTTTTTTTGTTTTGGTTAAACAAGTCAAAATAGTACTCATTTTTTATTTTTATGAGTTTTTTTGTTATGGGTTATAGTTAGATATCTACATAGTCTTGAAAATCAACAGAAATAAAAATGAACAAATGCATAAAATTGTAGGAGCAGTAATGTGAAATAATAAACTGCTTAATAGTAAATAATAAATAAATTTACCTTTCCCTTAGATTTCATTCTATAAACAAAAGAAACCTTCAGTAAAATCATAGTCACAATCTAGATTGCCTACCTTTATGTTGAGATGTGTTAGTATATCTTCAAGTGCTATTTTCTGGATCTAGAAATTGAATAGAAGAAGTTGAAAATGTATCTTTATTGATTTTTCTGATAACCAAATTATGTCTCTGTTTAGGAAACATTGTAGTTAGGAAAAATAGATTCATTCCCTAAAGTAATCAAACATGTTCCCTAGGAATGGGAGACGATTTAAAGTAACAATTATAATTTTTCCTCTCTTAACTCCTTTTGATGTAGAACAGTGGAACACTGTTGGGAACCAGCCATGGAGTCCTGCCTGCTGACAAAGTCCAGGGACTGAAGACCCCAGGTGGCAAAGCAAACCTGGGCAACTGAGACCCTTGCTTCTTCTACTTTTGTTATTAGTGTAGCCAAAATGTTCTGAGGATGGAAAGCAAAATTCTACACTCGCCTCCACTACCCCTTGCAAAAAGACAAGAGGGAAATTCATAAAAATTTACCTTCCCTTCATTTGACTTCCTCCCTTGGTTTCCACGTCCCTGGCATCCTGGTATTAGATCACACAATCACTTGATTAAACATTGTAGCTGGGAAAATTGTAAAAAATCAGAAAGTGCTTGATTTAATGCTTGTCAGGGAACTCACTGATCTTGCTAGGAAATTATCAACAGAGATTTTAAATATCATGTGCAGGTAGGTAAATACTTGTAAGATTTTATTTATCCTGATTGGCAACTAATTGGAGAAATTTGAGAAGGTACAGTTTGTATTTTTAGGAAGAGTGCCAATGCAAAAATTGCATTTACTTAATTTATTAATTTCTACATGGTGTATTATGCTTAAAAAATTAACAAACACATAAATATTAGAGCACCCTTGCCTTTACTTTCCTTTGTTAAGGAGTCTTGTAATTCTGGTTAGGGATTGTGACTGAGATGACTTGAGCCCTGGAGACCCTTTGTTTTATAAACATTAAAGCTCATTCTCCCTGGCAGGAAATAATTAACACAGATTGTAAACACCAGGTGTGAAGTTAGGGAAAACTAGTCAGGCCAACTTGTAGCTAAGAAACCTTGAAGACGTTGCTTTACCCCAGCTAGTTGCAAATTGCTGTGTAAAGGTCACAGGAGTGACTTGTTAATCTATGTGATAATTATAGTGCTTAGAACTTGGCAGTGATTTATAATGTAATAGTTATAGGAATAAGTAAGTTTTGTATGGGCATAAAAAAGAAATGGTAATCATTAAAAAATGTTAGAAGTTTATAAATTTACAGTTTAGGATAATGTTTTAAGATCAAAACAGGATGACCAAGATACATTTGCCTGTCTGGTCCATTAAATTGTAACTGATTGCCTTGAAAACAAAAAACATGTAGGGTATAAAAGGAGTTGGAAAAGACAATAAATTGGCATTTGTCCTGTTTGCAGCAGAGTCTGTGTCAGGATTTTTCTCCTGCACCGATGCCATCCCTCGTTCAGGAAACCCTGACCCGCTGGAGCTGAACTCCGGCAGAACACATCTTTTCTGTGCACAAACATCCCTGAAGGACATATTAAAAATATAGTCTCATGACCATCCAAAAGAGTCTTATTGTATAGGTGCAGGATTGTGTAAGTTTTATTGCATTGTTTATTGCCTTATTTTATTGCATTTATTTGTTACACACACTCGCCTGCTCTCTCTCATACATAAAACCAATGTTAAAGTCTGAACTATATTCTGAAATGTATTCTTCCATACTTTCTCCATGACCGAATGTTATTTAAAAACATACATAAAAATAAATATACAGATATGCATTTGAAAGTATTTGGAAGTCATTGTTTTTCCAAATTGATATTTTAATCAACATACTTTACTATATTTTATTTTTCTAGTCATTAATACCTCATGAAAATGACTAAAAGTCAACTGTTAGAACCTTCATTTTACTAGCTCTGTAGAATTTCATTGTATGCTAATGTCATAATTTATCTTTGCATTCCACAAATCTCCAGCTACAGAGCTAGAATAAATTAAGATCCCATTTTCAGCTTTAGTTGCTCACTTTATGAAGGACAAGAAACACAGGCACAATCAAGTGACCCCATATAGGTTATTCCACCAAGAGTACTGATATATCTGAGGTCCAACCTCTGTTTTGCATCTATACAAGCATGAACACAGTCCATGTTGTACGAAAACCACATGGATTTTATCTTCCATGACTTTTCCTAAAGTCCAAGACCTCATTTACACTCAGCATAAAAACCAACCACAGCTTCATCCAGGAGAAGCAGATTGATTTCTATTATGAGATAAAGAATGGGAAATCCTTTTGAAATTGCTACATTTCCAGAGTCCTTTATCAAATAAGACCCATTTTATCAACTTCTTGTGTGTTCATATTTAAATGGTCAGTACTTCTGTTTGCATCATAACTAGCAACAAAAATGTTTATGATGCTGGAGGGAAGTTGGAGATACCACCCACGACTTTGGAATTTTCTCATGGCTATTCTAGCAGGTAATTACTGGTCAGCTCAGCACTTTTACTGCTTTGCTTGGTGTCTGAGACTAGTATGGAAAGATTTATTTCAGGAAAATGCAGCCTTTTTTTTCTTGCACAAATATCTGTAATACAGCAACCATTTTCTTCTACCCTAGTAAGATCTAGGCTAAGCTCTACACGAAATGTTAGTGTATTATTTTTTTTTCTGTACTACTAACACTTACCATGTGGCAGAAGAGTGAGTCAGTAAGAATGGGTTCTATATAAATGAATCCATTCCATAAAGGTTTTGGCAGGTCTCTCTCTCTCCATATCTGCCTCCAAGACATCTCCTAAAGACATAAAGTAGAAAAGAGATCAGTTTTCTTGCTAGTGTCACATATCTATTGCATTATTTTACTTAGGACATAGAAAAGTTGTGTATAAAGTTAAGAATAATTCATGCTTTAAAAATAAAACACATCGCTTTGAAAGGCTAAAATTATAGAATTTAAAATCCTTATAGAAGAAAATAGTCATAAATTACTGGATCAATTTTTAAAAACATTTTTCTCTAAAGAGAAAGCTGAATAGCTTTTTGTTTTGGTGTGTGAGGTCCAATCTGCTCCATTATATTTCACAAATTGCCTGGGAAAATTTATTTCTTGCATGCAAAACACTTTTTCTCTACTAATATGAGAATATTAATCTGACTGTAATTGGTTGATCTATGCATTCAGTCTTGCAGTTAGGAGATAATTAGCTGCATATGAAATTGTCTGCTTTGACTTTGGAAAAGTCTACAGCTAGGAGATGCATGCAGGTCTTAAACCTCCTTCATGGGACTCACACACACATACACACACCTGACATTTTGACACAGGCAAGCACACCAGAAAGCGTCATTCTAGTCAATAAACCAATAAAATACATAGTTAAAATCAACACCATCAAAACATAATGAAATATTGCATATGCTATGAAATGCTTGAATTTTACCAACCGAATTTCATTTTTAAAAACCTGAGATATGTAATCACATAGTTCTCCAGTTTCCCCTTCAGTATTTTTAGCCCATTAAGCTATAGACCACCACTTAATCATATGTTAAGAGACTGAAAGGAAGTACCTATAGAAACTTCGAATAAATTTAGTTTAGGGTAGTCTTTTTGCCTCAGCAGTCATTTTTGTTTAGACTTTAGCCCAACAATCTTTTAATCTAGCACAGGTTAGACATAGATAGATAAGTTTTCAACAGGCAGGTTTTAAGAAGCATTCAGACATTCTACTGCAAGCCAAGCTAACTGCCTATTCTAACCTCTAGGCAAATCTCCATCAGATGCAAGGCAAGAATAGAGTCATAAAAATGATAATAGACCACCTTTCTGCTAAGGAGTTGTGGTCTGACAAGTCTCTTGCAGGAAAAATTCCTCCCCTTGTCTCCCATCTAGTCTACCACCGTGACAGCAATCATGTGACTAACCCACCCATCTGCCTGCTATCCATTACTTGACATCAGTACCGTGCTTGCCTGCCCCTTCTTTTGATGATGACATAAAGCAGACCACCACCAAATCACCTTAATGACCTTCCCCCATCCAAGGGAAATGATTAAAAGCCCTCAACTATGAGCAGCTATTTCACCATTGCCTTGCTAAGCTATTGTGTGGCCATGTGCTCTTTGAGCTATAGCTGTCGCCATGTTTCCTGGCTTTGGCCCTTTTCTTTGCCTTGGGGAGGTGAATCTCCTTTCTTTATCTCTCTCTAATTTACCTTTTAAATCAACTGTATTTTCCAATCTAACATCTGTGCAATTCTTTGAATCTTTTATGTGGCATTGAATCACACACCAGACACCTCACACTCCCAGTGGGCCTTAGCAGACATGACCTAACATTCTGGAGACCCTGCTAGGAGTGTGACCCTAACATTATTAGAGATCCTATTGAGATTTAAAAGAGACATAAATGTTTACTACTTTCACATTCAATTTTTCTCATTATAATTAATATATATTTTCTAGGTTTCATAAATCAAAGAAATATTAGCTATAAATGTAAACAATTTGCTTCTTCTTGGTATATAATTTATTGTTTTCTTTCATTGCCTGGTCTTCTGAACTTTATCCAGCTTAAGATACATTTGAGAACAGACTCTATTTTAAATCTCCTAGAATTCAGGAACACTTCAAAGTCAATTTGTACAATCAAGGATTTTGTTGCATGTTTCAAAACTCTTGCAGAAATGATAAGCTACTTATTAAGTTTATTCTACATTTCTAGGAGATTCTAGGTGCACTTGTGGGTTCTCCAATCAGATGTGGCACTGAAGGAACAACAGCCTTAGGCTACAGATACAGAAGGCCTCTCAGGACATGGTGTATTAACACTTTCAGTTTTTTTTAATTCCCAGGTTTCACAAAATCAAGGGAGAGGAGACAAATTTAAGAAAATATTACTTTTGCAGTTACATACACTGTAAAGCAAAGTATATCAAGAGCTATACATGCAAGAATTATTATTAATTAATAGAAAATGAATATCATTAAATGATGATATTTAAATTTGATTATATAAAAATGTGCAATAAATGTATTGCAAGTGTGAACATATTGTTGACTACCAGAGAACATTCAACTTATTCTGAGAAACAGAGCAATTGTTATGAACCTTGAATGTGGACCATAAGAAAGGTCCCAAAGTCACAGTAGGAAGTACTACACCTAAAATATAATGCACAAATATTATCATCCTTAACTCCATGATTTCCAAATAGACAATACATCTGTGAATAGAAAAAAAGAATGCAGCTCTATTGACTAACATTATAAAGTAGTCATGAGTTCAGTAAACATGTAAGCAAATCATCTTTCACTTTCAATACCCTCATACTCAAGTTGCAGGCTGTATTTTGGTTCTTTCTTTTTTCATTTGAGTCTGTCAAGTAAAACATTTTCACTAGGAATCCTTAACTCCCTAGGTTAACATCTAAGACTTACAGAAGGTTTTCTATTTTATATCTCTCGACTCCTCTTCAGAGAAAATATGCCATGTAATTATCCAAGATGCATGACCATCTTATTAGAGAGTTATTAGTTTTAATATCAGTGGACTAAAATTTCAGACCTCTATAATTGTTCTCAGATTTATCTTTTAGCTGAATGTATGTTTACATGAACATAAGATTTGAGAATTTATTGTGTTTTCATGGAAGAAACTAATCTCTCCTCCACATGACTTCCTACTCAGATTTGGTTATATTTAAAACTCACCTTGTAACCCTGAGATTTTTTTCCTTATTAGTACTGGAGTGTTCCAATGCCTTTTCTGCTTCTGTAATGACTTTGAAGCCAATTTATCCTAGTATACTCATTTATAGACTTTGAATCTGTGTTGAATGCTTTTATAATTAATTTAAAAAATAATAATCTTAAAAAAAAACCCTGCCATTTTGTTATTCTCATAATTAGGGCTTCTTATATTTTATAAAACTGCATTTTGGGTGTTCTCAAAAATGTAGAAATGTGGAAAATGCATATAAGAAACAGGAAAGTATTTATAAGAAAAATAGGTGTGATAAGCCAGTAGGTATGTAAATAAGACAATCATTTTAAAAATCCATGATACTAAAAATAAATTTCCCATAAGTGTGATAACAGCTACATTTTTCAAGTTAATATAAAGGAAACCAAACTGTCCTTTCTCATAATACTAATGTTAGACTCAGAAAGAAAAAAAAAACGAAGGTTGATTGAATATGAAATGAACAGACAAGAGATACACAGCATGGGGAAGTTTACAGTCAAAATAAAATATTTTGTGCTTCAGGAATATATGAATTGTATGCAAATTTACAAATTCAGAAATTGTTGGCATTATTTACCCTTTCTAAAACATTTTAATTAATGTTCAAATGTATCCATTAATAATTAACTTTGTAGTATAAAAGTTTGTTTTCATAGCTAGAAAATAGTACAGAAATAAATAGTATAGTATGTTCCCAAATACCTGGGACAAACCCTGCCAGGTGATTTTATCAGGCAAGGGAAAGAGGCACGATCAGAACATTCCAGGAGTTTGTGCAACCACCTGTTCTAAAAGGAATATCTCTGGGGACTCAGACAGTCTGAAAGGACAGGGTTGCTTTTTATGATGATGATGATGATTATTATTATTACATTTCCCCTCCTCAAGGTAAACTCAATATTAAGGACACTCTATGGTTAGGGAATATTTGGTGGTTTAATTTTGTAACCTGAAGAATATGTCAATCATTTTTCCTAAAATTTAAATATAATTGACTGAATATCTCCTCACATTATATTTGAGGTT
>NW_007141831.1:0-787 GCF_000164805.1 Carlito syrichta | reverse complement strand
CCATTGTTAACCCAACACAGGCATGCGTTTTCTTAAAGGAAAGATTAAAAGAAGTAGAAGGAACTCGGCAAGACTTTAAACCCCACCTGTTTACCAAAAACATCACCTCTAGCATAACCAATATTAGAGGCACTGCCTGCCCAGTGATATATTAAATGGCCGCAGTATCCTGACCGTGCAAAGGTAGCATAATCACTTGTTCTCTAAATAAGGACTAGTATGAATGGCCACACGAGGGTTTTACTGTCTCCTACTTCCAATCAGTGAAATTGATATCTCCGTGAAGAGGCGGAGATATCTTAATAAGACGAGAAGACCCTATGGAGCTTCAATTTAACTACTCAACCAGTACTAAAACGACCTACTAGGACTAATACCCAACTGGATATGAGCTGTAAATTTCGGTTGGGGTGACCTCGGAGCACAAACAAACCTCCGAATGATAATAACTAAGACTTTACCAGTCTAAGCAAAAATCATGTATTGACCCAAACTTACTTTGAGCAACGGAACAAGTTACCCTAGGGATAACAGCGCAATCCTATTACAGAGTCCATGTCGACAATAGGGTTTACGACCTCGATGTTGGATCAGGATATCCCAATGGTGCAACCGCTATTAACGGTTCGTTTGTTCAACGATTAAAATCCTACGTGATCTGAGTTCAGACCGGAGTAATCCCGGTCGGTTTCTATCTATTTACTATCTTTCCCAGTACGAAAGGACAAGAAAGATGGGACCTACCTCTACTCGAAGTGTCCCCTATTTAATAGATGAAATAAACTTA
>NW_007141830.1:0-722 GCF_000164805.1 Carlito syrichta | reverse complement strand
CCATTAGCAAAATTAACTCCAAATGGATCAGAGACCTAAATGTAAAACCTCAAACCAGAAGAGCCTTAGAAAATGAAGGACATACTCTCATGGAAATTGGAACTGGCATCCAATTCCTGAACAAAACCCAAAACCCACAGGCCATAAGGGATAAGATAGACAAGTGGGACCTCATTAAACTTACAAGCTTCTGCAAAGCCAAAGAAACCATCAAGAGAGCAGGGAGACAGCCTACAGACTGGGAAAAAGTATTTGCCAACTCCAGGTCTGACAAAGGTTTAACATCTTGGATCTACAAGGAACTCAAACGTGCTGAAAAGAAAAAACCAAACAACCCCATTATAAAATGGGCAAAAGATATGAAGAGACAGTTCACAAAGGAAGACATCCGAGCAACCAACAGACACATGAAGAAATGCTCAACCTCACTAATCATCAGGGAGATGCAAATCAAAACCATACTGAGATACCACCTAACTCCAGTCAGAATGGCAATTATCAATAACTCAAAAAATAACAGTTGTCAGAGAGGGTATGGAGAAAAGGGAACATTTCTGCGCTTTTGGTGGGAGTGTAAACTAGTGCAACCTCTGTGGAAAGCAGTGTGGCGATCCCTAAAAGCTCTAAACATCAACCTCCCATATGACCTCTGCCATTCTCCTGCTGGGAATATACCCTGAAGATCTCAAATCACTCTATAAAAAGATACCTACACTTGAATG
>NW_007141829.1:0-683 GCF_000164805.1 Carlito syrichta | reverse complement strand
GACCTTTTGGTCTCAGGCGGTCCTCCCAGCTTCGACCCTAGCAGCTGGGACTCTGGGGGCCACCACTCCTGACTCAATTTGGGGAACCTCTCACTAAGACATTGTCTGGCCACATCACCCGGGCTGGTTTCCAACCCATGGGATCAGGCAGCCTGCTGCCACTGCCTCCAAGGGCACAGGGCTGATGGCCATGAGACACAATGGCCGGCCTGGACTCTCATGTTCTGTCGGCAGAGGCAACACAAAGGAATGCCCCAGGACTGAGGTCACAGCTTCCCATGTAGGCGCCACCAAACATGGCGCCACCAAACGTGACTCCAGTGTTTACATTCTGGGGAGTGATGAAATCTTACTACGTGACCCAGGCTGGTGTCGAACTCCTGGTCTCCAATGGTCCCCTGCCTCAGAATCCCAAAGCCAGAGACCGATTGTCTGCCAGTCCACCCTCTTTTGGGAACTCTAGGTCCAAGGTGGGGGCCTCCTTTCCAAATGATGTATGTCTGTTTATGACGATCCCAACTCCATACACAAATTGATGCTCTTCTTTTTTCCCTTTCTTCCTTATTGTCTTTGAGTCAGAGCCTCACTCTGCTACCCAGGCTTTAGGGCAGTGGCTCGCTAGTGGCCACTGCTCTGTAGGGCCACCTGGCTCCAGTGAGCCTATCTCCAGCCTTCCAAGGAGC
>NW_007141828.1:0-1144 GCF_000164805.1 Carlito syrichta | reverse complement strand
TGTCGAACTCCTGGTCTCCAATGGTCCCCTACCTCAGAATTCCAAAGCCAGAGACCGATTGTCGGCCAGTCCACCCTCTTTTGGGAACTCTAGGCCCAAGGTGGGGGCCTCCTTTCCAAATGATGTATGTCTGTTTATGACGAGCCCAACTCCATACACAAATTGATGCTCTTCTTTTTTCCCTTTCTTCCTTATTGTCTTTGAGTCAGAGCCTCACTCTGCTACCCAGACTTTAGGGCGGTGGCTCGCTAGTGGCCACCGCTCTGTAGGCCCACCTGGCTCCAGTGAGCCTATCCCCAGCCTTCCAAGGAGCCGGAATGGCAGGTGCGTGGCACCACGCCTGGCTCATTAGGGATGGAGAATAGAGATGAGGTCTCGCCGAGTTATGCAAGGCCAGGCTCAGGCCATCCTCTGGCTTTGGCCTCCCAAAGCACCAAAATGACAGGGTGAGACCCCAAGCCCAGCCTTGATCCTTTCTTGATAACGAACCAGGATGCCTGGCATGGTGGCCCACACCTGGAATACCAGCAATCTGGGAGGTCAAGGTGGGAGGATGGCTGGAGCCCAGGAGCCCAAGGCCAGCCCGGGCCACGCAGGGAGACCCCATCTCTGCACCCATCCAATTTACGGGTTTGGAGTGGAGGTGCCCATCGTCCCAGCCACTCCAGAGGCTGAAGCAGGTGGATCACCGGAACTCGCGATTTCAATGCTGGCTGAGAATGACAGTTGTGTCCCCAGGCCCCAGCCTGGTCCACGGAACCAGACCTGTCTCCAAAAACATCAGAATCGTACACTGTGAGACGATTCTCAACTGTACATGGTGGGTTCACAGGGCGACTGGGTTTAGATCCAGGAAAAATGCGGTTGGGGGAAGAAATGTCCCATGGTGAGGGACATGTTCCTGTCCTTTCGAGGTGGATGGTTCTTGTTGCCAAGTCAATGATTGGCCTGCCTGGGGAACATTTCTCATTTCAGAAAGGAGAACCGGCAAGACCAAAACGAGGGAGTCTAGGGAACTCCCACACCAAAGCAGGGGCAGTCATTGGTGTGGGTAGGGGATAGAAGGTGCCAAACTTGGGGACCCTCACATGTGGTGGACAGAGGAGGAAGGACTGAAGACAGAAAGTTTGCAGAAGAATATATT
>NW_007141827.1:0-790 GCF_000164805.1 Carlito syrichta | reverse complement strand
GAGGTGCCCATCGTCCCAGTCACTCCAGAGGCTGAAGCAGGTGGATCACCGGAATTCGCGATTTCAATGCTGGCTGAGAATGACAATTGTGTTCCCAGGCCCCAGCCTTGTCCACGGAACCAGACCTGTCTACAAAAACATCAGAATCATACACAGTGAGACGATTCTCAACTGGACATGGTGGGTTCACAGGGCGACTGGGTTTAGATCCAGGAAAAATGCGGTTGGGGGAAGAAATGTCCCATGGTGAGGGACATGTTCCTGTCCTTTCGAGGTGGATGGTTCTTGTTGCCAAGTCAGTGATTGGCCTGCCTGGGGAACATTTCTCATTTCAGAAAGGAGAACCGGCAAGACCAAAACGAGGGAGTCTAGGGAACTCCCACACCAAAGCAGGGACAGTCATTGGTGTGGGTAGGGGATAGAAGGTGCCAAACTTGGGGACCCTCACATGTGGTGGACAGAGGAGGAAGGACTGAAGACAGAAAGTTTGCAGAAGAATATATTTCATTCACTCTTTCTTTCTTTCCTCACTATGTTGCTCAAGCTGATTGCAAAGCACCCAACTCAGGCCATCCTATTGGCCTGGGTCTCCCAAACTTCTGCAATCACAGGCTTTCCATTTGGTCGGCATTATGGTCTTCCTGCCTGGTCTTGAAATCTAGGCCAGAGGCAATCCTCCCGCCAAGGCCTGCCCTCACCCAAGGTTTTTTGTGTTTTGCTTGGGGTCAAGGTGTGGACTTCTTATGTTTCCAGCCTAGTCTCGAGGTCCTGGGCTCCAGTCATCATCCCG
>NW_007141826.1:0-601 GCF_000164805.1 Carlito syrichta | reverse complement strand
TGGGTCGTTGGAATGGAGCTGGCCTTGTAGTGGTGCTCTGAGAGGGATGTGGAGGCTGTTTGTGGGGGCTCAATTCTGTCATCCTGGCACTCTGGGAGGCCGAGGAAAAAGTATGGCCGAGTCTTTGGGTTCAAGTCCATCCTGGACACCTTGGCGAGACTTCGTTTTTACAAGAAGCCAAAAAATGAGCTGAGCATGGTGGCACACACCTGTTGTTCTGTCCACTCACGAGGCTGTGGTGGGAGGATCGTTAGGGCCCAGCCTGTGGAGGCCATAGTGGCTTAGAGCAGGCCCCTGAGCTCTGACCTGAAGGGCAGTGTGGGACTCTGACTCAATAATAATTCCAACCACCACCACCATCACAATCACAGGCCAGGCTCAGGGGCTCAGATCTGCATCCCTGACCTTCTGAGGCCCAGGTGAGTGAACGTTCTGAGCCTGTGGGTTCAAAACCAGACTGGGATATGGGGGCAAGACCTCATCTCGGCCATCAGAAATAAATACCAAGATTAGCCAAGAATGGTGTTGCAGGTCTGTGAATTCAGACACTTTTGGGGCCGAGGCAGGAGGATCTGCTGAGTCCAGCAGGTGGAGTCTGCGG
>NW_007141825.1:0-693 GCF_000164805.1 Carlito syrichta | reverse complement strand
AATAATAATTCCAACCACCACCACCATCACAATCACAGGCCAGGCTCAGGGGCTCAGATCTGCATCCCTGACCTTCTGAGGCCCAGGTGAGTGAACGTTCTGAGCCTGTGGGTTCAAAACCAGACTGGGAGATGGGGGCAAGACCTCATCTCGGCCATCAGAAATAAATACCAAGATTAGCCGAGAGTGGTGTTGCAGGTCTGTGAATCCAGACACTTTTGGGGCCGAGGCAGGAGGATCTGCTGAGTCCAGCAGGTGGAGTCTACGGTGCCCATGCACATGCCCCTGCACTCCAGCCTGGGTGACAGAGTGGGATTCCAACTCCAAATAATAATAATCACCACCACCACCACCACACCTGCCACCTTGTGGAAGGAGTCAGTGATGGAAAGGAAGATACTTTCTGGTCTCTTGTTTGTGGGAGGTTTCAAAGGTGGCCACCTGGCATGTTCGTCCCGTGACTTTGGCAATGCACCCCAGAAGGCCTGCCTCCACTGTCCACACTCCTGTTCCACGGAAAAGACACTTGTGAGCTCATGGAACTGACGGCCCTGAGCGATGGAGGCCGTCAGGCACAGAGTGATCAAGGCAGTTAGAGCAACCCTGCGGCAACCCCAGGTTCCGGTCACCTTGTCTGATATTTTCGGGTGGGGTGAGGGACCCTTCCTCTCCCGATCACTTCATGGTCCCCCA
>NW_007141824.1:0-762 GCF_000164805.1 Carlito syrichta | reverse complement strand
CCCACCATGCCTGACTCGATTTTGGATAACTCTCACAGAGACAAGGTCTTTCCATGTCATCCAGGTTGGTCTCCATCCCCTGGGCTCAAGCGGCCTCCCACCTTGGCATCACAGGGCACAGGACTGACAGCAGTTAGCCATGGTGCATGGCCTGAAATCTCACATTGTTTCGGTACGGGTGAGGCAAAGGAACACCCTGGGATGAAGGCTGCCAGATCCTGTGTAGATGGAACTGAGGGGACTACCAGGAGCGACTCCTGTGTTTGTGTTCCTGGAGCGACGAAGTCTCACACATGGCCCAGGCTGGTCTCGAACTCCCAGCCTCCAGTTTTCCACCACCTCAGCCTTCCAAAGCCACAGCCCAATTGTCTGGCAATCATTCATCTTTTGGGAACTCTAGGCCCAAGACTGTGGCCTCCTTCCCAAAAGATCTCTGTCTGTTCAGGATGATGCCAACTACATACATAAATGGATGCTCTTTTTTTCTTTTTTCCTTTTTTCTTTGAGTCAGAGTCTCACTATGTCACCCAGGCTGTAGGGCGGTGGCTCGCTCCTGCCCACCACAGCTTCAGCCTGCCGGGCTCTGGAAAATTTTCTCCAGCCTTCTGATGAGCCAGAACAACAGGCATGTGTCATTACACCTGGCTCATTTGGAACGGAGGGTAGAGATGAGGTCTCACTGAGTGGCCAAGGCATGTCTCAGCCCGTGGACTGGGGCCAGCCAATGGCCTCAGACTCCCAACTACTGGGATGAAGTGACTG
>NW_007141823.1:0-814 GCF_000164805.1 Carlito syrichta | reverse complement strand
GGAGACCCTGTTTTCACACCCATCCAAAGAGGGGATCTGGGATAGAGGTGCGTGTGGTTCCAGAAACTCCAGAGCATGAGATGGGAGGATTGTCAGAGCCCACGATTTTGAGACAGACGTTGAACAATGGTCGTGTCCCTGGGCCCTGGACTGGGCCACAAAACCAGACCCTGTCTCCAAAAACATCAGAATCGTACACAGATTCTCAATTGCGCGTGCTGTCTTCACAGGGTGACTGAATTTAGAGCCAGAAAAAATGGGATTGGAGGGAATAATGGTTTCCAGGAGAGGGATGTGCCCCTGGCCCATCTTGGCAGAAGGTTCCTGTTTCAGAGTCAGAGGGTCAGGCTGCCTGTGGCACATTTCTAACCTCAGAGAGCGGAGCTGGCAGGAACCCACCCAGGGAGTCTCAGAATCTCCCACACCAAAGCAGGGGCAGTCATTGGGGAGGGTTGGGGCTGGAAGGTGCTGAGCTTGGGGGATCCTCACATGTGGGGATTGGGGGGAAGGACTGAGGACAGAAGTTTTGCAGGAGAACGGATTTCTTTCTTTCTTTCTTTCTTTCTTTCTTTCTTTCTTTCTTTCTTTCTTTCTTTCTTTCTTTCTTTCTTTCTTTCTTTCTCTTCCTCTCTCTCTTTTTTATTCACTCACTAGGTAGTCTGGCTGCTCTCAAACCACCCAACTCAGGCCTTCCTCTCAGCCTCAGCCACCCAAACTGCTGTGATAACAGGCTTTCCATTAGGTTGACATTCTGACCGTCCATCCTGGTCTTCAAATCTGGGTCTGAGGCGATGCTCCCACTGAGACCTCCCCT
>NW_007141822.1:0-849 GCF_000164805.1 Carlito syrichta | reverse complement strand
GACGCCCATCATGATGCATGTGGGAGGCATGTTTTTGGTGCCAGAGTCTCCATTGGACGAGCTGGGATATGGCAGCATGATAATGACTCCTGGGGCCTAGATATGAGGGCCTCAAGCGGACCTCCCTTCTCAGCCCCTGAACACCACGCCTCTGGGGGCCACCATGCTTGACATGATTTATGGGACCTCTCGCCAAGATGAGATCTGGCAACATTACCAGGGCTGATCTCCAATCCCTGGGCTCAGGCAGCCTTCCGCCTCAGTCTCCCAGGGTGCAGAGCTGATGGCCATGGAGGACGAAGCCCGGCATCATCTCCCACGTTCTGTCGATGGGGGCAATGCAATGGAATGCCTAAGGACGAGACTATCACATCCGATATAGCTGAGACCGGCACCATGCACATCTCCAGTTTTTGTGATCCAGGGAGCAACGAGGTTTCACTACATGACCCAGGATGGTCTCAGACTCCCAGCCTACAGTGGGATCGTTTGGGTCAACACTTGGGAACAAAGTGGGCAGAGGTGTGGGCACCCAGGCAGAGACATGAGTCTGTGCCAGATGCTCCCCCTGGGGAGGGCTTTGTGGGCAACTCTGGCCACATTCTCCAAGGTCCCAGGTCATCAAAAGAGAGCAGGCCTCATGCTGGGGTCCCAAGAGGGGTGTGGAGGCCAGGCATGGGGCTCACGCCTGTAATCCCAGTGCTCTGGGTGGCCGAGGCAAGAGGATGGCCTGAGCCCCCGTGATTGAGATCAACCCAAGCAACATGGTGAGACCACCTGTCCATGAAGCCAAAAAAATGAGCCAAACGTGGTGGTTCACGACTGAAGTTCTGGTCACTCACAAGCCTG
>NW_007141821.1:0-719 GCF_000164805.1 Carlito syrichta | reverse complement strand
CAATTACCTCGTCTCAGCCATCAAAAATAAATTCAAAGATTAGCCAGGTGTGGTGGAGCAGGCCTGTGGTTCCAGTCTCTTTGGGGCCAACGTGGGAGGATTGCCTGAGCCCGGCAGGTGGAGTCCGTGGTGGCCATAAGCATGACACTGCTCTCTGGCCTTAACAGAAAAGCAGGATTCCAATGCCAAATAATAATAATAATCACCACCACCACCCCTGTCACCCAGTGCAAGGAATCACCCTCAGGGATGGGAGAGGAAGAGACACTTTCTGGCCTGTCATTTGCAGGAGGTTTCAAAAGTGGCCACTGGCCACGTCCGTCCCACACTTGGTCACGCATCCCAGAAGGCCAGCCTTCACCCTCCATGCTAGTGCCCCATGGCATAGACGTGTTTGAGCTCAGAGAACAAACGGCACCATGCTAGGTCACGGGGAGGGACCCTTCCTCTCCTGATCACTCCATCATCATCCACCCACTTAAACATTTCCCTGGTGAGCCCTGAATGCTCGTTGTGATGCACGTGAGAGGTGCCTTTTTTGTCACTGGAATTTCCATCGGTGTGGCTGGGCTGAGGTGGCATGATTGTGGCTCCCAGGGCCTTGACCTGTGGGCCTCAAGCAGTCTTCCTGCCTCAACCACCAATCAGCCAGTGCTCTGGGGTCCACCACACCTAACTCGATTTCGGGACATCTTGCTGGGATGAGTTCTGTCCACTTC
>NW_007141820.1:0-639 GCF_000164805.1 Carlito syrichta | reverse complement strand
CCCAACGTGGGAGGATTGCCTGAGCCCGGCAGGTGGAGTCCGTGGTGGCCATAAGCATGACACTGCTCTCTGGCCTTAGCAGAAAAGCAGGATTCCAATGCCAAATAATAATAATAATCACCACCACCACCCCTGTCACCCAGTGCAAGGAATCACCCTCAGGGATGGGAGAGGAAGAGACACTTTCTGGCCTGTCATTTGCAGGAGGTTTCAAAAGTGGCCACTGGCCACGTCCGTCCCACACTTGGTCACGCATCCCAGAAGGCCAGCCTTCACCCTCCACGCTAGTGCCCCATGGCATATACGTGTTTGAGCTCACAGAACAAACGACACCATGCTAGGTCACGGGGAGGGACCCTTCCTCTCCTGATCACTCCATCATCATCCACCCACTTAAACATTTCCCTGGTGAGCCCTGAATGCTCGTTGTGATGCACGTGAGAGGTGCCTTTTTTGTCACTGGAATTTCCATCGGAGTGGCTGGGCTGAGGTGGCATGATTGTGGCTCCCAGGGCCTTGACCTGTGGGCCTCAGGCAGTCTTCCTGCCTCAACCACCAATCAGCCAGTGCTCTGGGGTCCATCACACCTACTCGATTTCGGGACATCTTGCTGGTATGAGTTCTGTCCACTTCGCCTGG
>NW_007141819.1:0-805 GCF_000164805.1 Carlito syrichta | reverse complement strand
GGACTCCCAAAATTCTGCAATCACAGCCTTTCATTTAATGACATCTTTCTTCTGCCGAGTCTGAACTCTGTGCCGGAGGCGATCCTCCACCGGAGGCTTGATAGAGACTCAATATCATGACAATGGCATTTCTCCCCAAAGTAATCCAAGGTAACCTCAACCAACTTTTAAATGAAAATCAAAAAGCTTATTCTAAAATATGTATGGGTGGGGGATGGGAGAAATGGGGAGATGTTGGTCAAAAGATTATCTGGATTTTGCTTGGGCTTGAGTTCGGGGCTTGCTATGGTGTCTAGCCTGATCTCAAGCCTCTGGGCTCCAGCAATCTTCCCATCTTGGCCTCCCTGAGTGTCGAGGAGATCTCAACTCCATACACAAATGGATGCTCTACCTATTTTTGCTATTTTCATTTTTTCTTTGAGTTGGAGTCCTACTCCGTCTCCCAGGTTGGAGGGCACTGGATTGCTCCAGGCCATCCCAGGCTTGGCCTGCCAGGATCCAGTGAACATTCCTGCGACTTCTGAGGAGATGGAATGACAGGCGCATGCTACCACACTTGGTCATTTGGGATGAAGGGGAGAGTCGAATCTTGCCGAGGTGTCTGGGTGGGTCTCAGCCCGGGGGCTTGTGCCAGCCCCTGGCCTTTGCCCCCAAAAGCACTGGGATGACGAAGCTGAGCACCAGAGGTTGGGGCTGGAGGGTTCCGAACTTGGGGGAATCTCACATGTGGGGGTCGGAGGCGGAAGAACAGTGGGCAGAAGGTTTGCAGGAGAATGCATTTCTATCTTTATTTTTTCTTTCTTTT
>NW_007141818.1:0-489 GCF_000164805.1 Carlito syrichta | reverse complement strand
GAACTTCCTTTGTGATTGGAATATCAATGACCGTACCCCATCCATAATATGTGTCCTAGTGACTGGGTCTCCTCTGTGATTGGTGTACCTGTGACTGACCTTTATAAATAAAGTTTTCCCCAGTGACTAGCCCTGCTCTGTGATGGGTGTCATAGTGACTGGTTCTCCTCTATAATGGGTGCCTAATGACTAGTCATCTTCTTTGATGGGTGTTTCAGTGAATAGCCTCTTATATGATGAGTATCCCAGTATTGGTGATGTCACCAAATGGGTGTCCCAGAGACTAGCCCTCCTCTGTGATGGGTTCCCAGTCTCCTCTACCTCAGTGATTTGCCGTACTCTGTGAAGGATGTCTCACTGACTGGGCCTCCTCCATAATAAATTCTCAATTAAATGGATCTCCTCTTTTATTGGTGCCTCAATGGGTGACCCTCCTCCAAATGTGGTACACCAGTGACTCACCCTATTCTTTCATCAGTACCACAGTGA
>NW_007141817.1:0-801 GCF_000164805.1 Carlito syrichta | reverse complement strand
CAGCTAGTTAATTCACGTGGCTAGCCATCTGTGCAGCTAGGTAGCTAGCTAGTTAAGTCAGCTGGCTAGCCTGCTGGTTAGCTAGTTACATCAGTTAGTTAAGTCAGCTGGCTAGCCACCAGGCTAGATAGGTAGTTAGCTAATTAATTCAGCTGGCTAGCCGACTGTTTATCTATTTAAGTCAGCAAGTTAAGTGAACTGGATAGACGGCTGGCTAGCTAGGTGTCTAGCTAGTTAAGCTGGCTGGCTAGCTGGATGTCTATCTAGTTAAGTCAGCTAGTTAAGCCAGCTAGGTAGCCGGTTGACTAGTTATGCTGCTGGCAAGATAAGCTGGTTGGTTAACAGGCTGGTCAGGTAGGTGGACTAGCTCAATAATCAACAATTTAAGTCAGCTGGCTAACCAGTTGGCTAGCTAGTTAAGTCACCTCGTTAAGTCAGTTGACTAGCCAGCTCGCTAGCTAGTTAAAAAGCTAGTTAAGTCAGATGGCTAGACAGCTGGCTATCTAGTTATTTCAGCTAGTTAATTCAGCTGCCTAGCTAGGTAGCTAGCTAGATAAATAAGCTAGTCATGTCAGCTAGCTGACAGTTAAGTCAGCTAGATAAGTCAGCTAGCTAGCTAGCTAGGTATGTAGCTAGTTATTTCAGCTAGTAAAGTCAGCTGGCTAGCTAGGTAGCTAGCTATTTAAATCAGCTGGCTAGCTAGTTAAGTCAACTAGATAAGTAAGTTGGCTAGCAAGCTGGCTAGCTAGTTAGGTCACCTATTTAAGTAAGCTCGTTGACCAGCTGGATACCTGCTTAGCT
>NW_007141816.1:0-634 GCF_000164805.1 Carlito syrichta | reverse complement strand
TTAGTCAGATGGCTAGACAGCTGGCTATCTAGTTATTTCAGCTAGTTAATTTAGCTGCCTAGCTAGGTAGCTAGCTAGATAAATAAGCTAGTCATGTCAGCTAGCTGACAGTTAAGTCAGCTAGATAAGTCAGCTAGCTAGCTAGCTAGGTATCTAGCTAGTTATTTCAGCTAGTAAAGTCAGCTGGCTAGCTAGGTAGCTAGCTAGTTAAGCCAGCTGGATAGCTAGTTAAGTCAACTAGATAAGTAAGTTGGCTAGCAAGCTGGCTAGCTAGTTAGGTCACCTATTTAAGTCAGCTCGTTGACCAGCTGGATACCTGCTTAGCTAAATAGTTAAGTCAGCTGGCAAGTATGCGGGATATGTATGTAGTTAACTAGTTAAGTCATCTAGCTAGCCACCTGGTTAGCTAGTGATGTAAGCTAACTATATCAGCTTGCTAACAAGTTCAGTCACCTAGTTGAGTAAGCTGGCTAGCCAGCTGGCTAGCTCATTCATTCTGCTAGTTAATTCAAGTGGCTATCCATGTGGCTAGCTAGGTAGCTAGATAGTTAAGCCGGCTGGCTAGCCGGATGTCTATCTATTTTAAGTCAGCTTGTTAATTCAGCAAGAGAGCCGGCTGGCTAACTAGGTGACT
>NW_007141815.1:0-768 GCF_000164805.1 Carlito syrichta | reverse complement strand
GATTTAAGTCAGCTGGCTAGTCAGTTACCTAGCTGGGAAGCTAGCTAGTTAAGTCAGCTGTCTAACTAGTTAACTAGCTAGTCAAGTAACCTAGTTAAGTAAGCTCACCACCCAGTTAGTTAGCTAGGTAGCTGGGTAGTTAAGTCAGCTGGCAAGCCAGTGGGCTACATAGGTAGCTAGCTTGTTAAGACACCTGGCTATCAAACTGGCAAACTAGGTAGCTAGGTAGTTCTGTAAGTCTTCTAGCCAGTTGAATAGCTACTAAAGTCACCTAAGTCAGCTGCCTAGACACCTGGCTAGCTAGGTCGCTAGATAATTAAGTCAGATGTCTAACCAGCTGTCTAGATAGTTGAGTCACCTAGTTAAGTCAGCTGGCTAGACAGCTGGCTAGCTGTATAGCAAGCTAGATAATTCGGCTGACTAGCAAACAAGCCATCTATTTAAGTCAACTAGTTTAGTCAGCTGGTTAGCCACTTGGCTCGCTAGGTAGTGAGCCAGATAACTCATTTGGCTAGCCAGCTGGTTAGCTAGTTAAGTCAGCTTGTTAAGTCAGCTGGCTAGCCAGTTAGCTAGGTAGGTAGACAGCTAGTGAAGTCAGATGGCTAGCCAGCTGTCTAACATGTAAACACAGCTAGTTGAGTCAGCTGGATAGCCAGGTACCTAGGTAGCAAGTTGGTTAAGTCAGGTGCTGATCCAGCTGGCTAACTTGTAAAACAGCTACTTAACTCAGCTTGCTTCCCATCTGGCTAGCTAGGTAGCTAGCTAGTT
>NW_007141814.1:0-871 GCF_000164805.1 Carlito syrichta | reverse complement strand
ACCCAAACTCTTAAAAAAACACAGAAAATAAGCTTAAAAAGACAGAACAAAACCTTCAAGAGATGAGTGACTACCTCAAGAGGCCTAACCTAAGAATAATCGGACTCCCTGAGGCAGAAAGAGAAACAGAGACCACATTGGAACAAACTTTCCATGAGATCATTCAAGAAAACTTCCCTTATCTAATCAGTGATACAAAAATTCAAACACAAGAGATTCAGAGAACCCCCGCAAGACAACAAATGAGAAGACCAACTCCTAGACACATAATAATTTGCCTAAATAAAGTAGGCACAAAAGAAAAAATCCTAAAGACAGCAAGAGAAAAAGGCCAGATCACCTACCATGGAAGACCAATCAGAATAGCAGCAGATTTATCTGCAGAAACCCTGCAGGCTAGGAGAGCTTGGAGCCCTATCTTCAAAGTCCTAAAAGATAAACAATTTCAACCAAGAATAACCTACCCAGCCAAGTTAAGCTTCATCACTAAGGGAGAATTAAAATCTTTCCCAGATATCCAATCCCTAAGAACTTATGCAGCCACCAAACCATCTCTACATGAAACACTTAAGAAAGTACTAAACACAGAAGAAAAGGAAAAAAGAACAACGTTCTTCACAAGAGTACAGGGAAAAGAATAAAATATACATGAACCAACCCCAAAACCAAAAGAAATACAGAAAAAAAAAGAAGAAAGAAAAAACCAAGTGGAAGAACAACAACTCAATGAGAACTCCATGATAGGGACGAACTTTCACATTTCAATAATTATTCTGAATGTGAATGGACTAAACGCACCACGGAAAAGACATACAATGACAAATGGATAAAAATATCACCAGGCAACAATATACTGCCTTCAGAGACCCAT
>NW_007141813.1:0-678 GCF_000164805.1 Carlito syrichta | reverse complement strand
AAAAATATGTACAACATATTCAGTAACCTCAAAACCCCAGGCCCAAATCAAGTAGATGCACAAACGGAAGTTTAGGATTATAGGGTACATTTTAAGTCAAGAGTTACATACAAATATGCCGAGATGATTCTTTCAGTACAGGAACCTGGCTTTAGTTGTCCTGAGGAACCTAACTGAATTTAAGGGACATATTCTTGGTTGCAACAATCAAGAAGACCAGAAAGTTGCTGAGAATCTATAATGACACTTGTCAATTCCAAGTGTCAAGTAGCTCTGAAGAATTTGGAGAACTAGAAGCCCAGATTCCAGGTAAGTCTTTATAATGGAGCCCTGTAGAATTTATGAATTGAAGCCTCCCATAACCCAATTTCCTTTTTTTTATTTATCAGGAAGACGTCCAGACATTTTCTGGTGACGTGGAAGTACAAACTCTTACATACCAATACTCATACCTCCAGAATTTTCCCAGGAATCTGGAGTCCAAGATTGCTGGTTCCCCCTTAAGAATACACCCTAACATGTGGGAAACCCTAATCCCATATTCTGAATACCAAAAAGAATGTCCAGAAGTAGTTTCTGGATGACGAGGTAAACCTGAAGCCAGAGATCACATTAATAAACGGCGAGATGATTCCTTGGATTGTGAAATCCGGCCTTATAGGACCCTGTGGAACAAAG
>NW_007141812.1:0-750 GCF_000164805.1 Carlito syrichta | reverse complement strand
AGACACAGACACCAAGGAAAAAAAACATTCAGATAACTCTGATAGAACCAAACACTCGGACAGGGCCAGACACCCCAGGCAGACCCAGACACTAAGAGAGGGCCAAACACTATGGAGGTCAAGACAGGAGGATTACTTGAGCCCCACGAGTTTGAGTCCAGCTGGGGCAGCACAGCAAGACCTCATCTCTACAAAAAAATTTAAAAACTAGCCAGGCATAGTGGCGCACCCCTTTAGTCCCTATAGTCCCAGCTAGTTGGGAGCCTGAGTTGGGAGGATCGCCTGAACCCAGGAAACCAAGGCTGTAGTGAGTGAGCCATTATCGTACCATTGCACTCAGGCCTGGGCAACGGGTGAGACTTCAACTAGGGGGGAAAAAAAGCACAGTTTCTGATCACAGTAGAGTTTATTAAAAGAGTAATGCTGGGCGCAGTGGCTCACACCTATAATCCTAATGCTTTAGGAGGCCAAGGTGAGAGGACTGCCTGTGCCCATGGGTTCAAGACCAGCCTGGGCAACTTGGTGAGACCTCATCTCTACAATAAATCAAAATATTAGCTGAGCACAGTGGCGCATGCCTGTAGTTCCAGCTACTTGGAAGGCTGAGGCAGAAGATCACCTGAGCCCAGCAGGTCGAGGCTGGGGTGGTCATGAGCGTGCCACTCACTCCAGTCAGCTGACAGAGGGAGACACTGACTCAAAAAAAGTAAAACGGCAAGTTAAAGAGTACAACAAGATCTTGACACACAG
>NW_007141811.1:0-775 GCF_000164805.1 Carlito syrichta | reverse complement strand
CGGCCAATCCACTTACCTCAGCCTCCCAAAGGCGTGGGATTACAGGCTGAGCCACTGAGCCCGGCTGAGACTATCACTTTTTAAAAAAGACTTTAATGGTGCCTACTGTTTGGGCTATCTATCATTACACAACAAACTACCCCAAAATACTGACTTAAAACAGCAACAGTCATTTATTATTCTTCCCTCTCATGGTTCTAGGAGCTAACTGGGCTTAGCTGAATGATGCTCATTAGGTCTCTCAAGTTTTTGAAGCAGATGATAATAAGAGATAGTGTAGGGGAAAAGAAATATCTTCTCCTCACCCATCACTAGGTTCATGACTGAGACCCCTATAACAAAAGACACATTTACAGGAGAAAAGAATACAACTTTATTTACTCTAAGTTTAACATGACCTGGGAGCATTCATAAGGAAATGGAGATTCCCCAAAGCAAGCAAACTTGTGTATTTTTAATTCTACATTTGATAACAATGTAGCTAGTCATGAAAAAGTAAGATTAGAAAAAGGATGTATTATCTAATGGTAATAAACTGAGGAGACTTTGCAAGACCTGTCCAGATTCTTCTTGGTGTCTCTGTATTTTCAGAGACAGGGATGTTTCTTTTCTCCATGGATAGAGAGGGCACCTCTGGAATAAAAGTCTAATGACCTGATGCAAGGGGAAAGTGAGAATGACCTTCCAACTTCTGTCATTTTCTCAAGTACTAAAGCACCATATTTTGGGATAGTATGCCTAGAACCTTACCACTCAAATAACCTCAAAAGCTGTT
>NW_007141810.1:0-825 GCF_000164805.1 Carlito syrichta | reverse complement strand
AATCAAATAAGGAGTGAATATACTTATATCATTTTTTACTCAAGCAATATCTAGTAACTTATAACCAAGTGAAAGAAAGCATTCTTGATGTGCTTCAGAGTTTAACCCTTGCATATGTTAGAAAAGGCCAAGCGGCATAGTGGGAAAATGGGAAAATGAACCATGGCATTCTCAGGTTAGGTGTGAGTACTTCACATAAACATACTATTTTCTTCTTCCACGACTGCACAGAATTTCTTCAGCCATACCAAACAGCAAAGGTGGAAGACAGAAGGGCCTCAGCTTCCCAGGCTCACTCTGCGACCCTGGGTCTTCGACCCACCAGGACCCTGTCAATCAGGTGGACCTCCAAGGCTAGCTCCCAACAGGGATGGAAGGTTCTGGAAGCAGAGATTAGCACCCCATGCTGAATGCCACTGTGTGGCAGTCTCACAGAGGAGGTCGGAGGATGAATGTGGAGCTGACTTTGAAGACCTGGATTGGAGCCACAGTTAGCTGGTCCTCAAGTGTGTTTAGCAAATGCTCTGGGTTCCACCAGTCACAGGCACCTACTCAAAAATCTGGGAGCAGGATGGGCCTGTGATGAAGGCAGCAAGGAGGAGTCTGGGTGGCACACTTCCCCATGTCTGTGCTCATCTATCATCAGGGCAGCCTCTAGATCCTAGGCTTATGGTGAAACCTGAGAACATGAGAAAAGACTAGAAGGTTTATTTTAAGAGCAGTGGCAAGGCTATATCAAGTGGGTAGAGTAAAATAGGAAGCAAAGGGGAGCAAAGCTGCAGAAGTGGGGCCAATTTATAGACAGTCTTGTGTGCCAGGCAAAGG
>NW_007141809.1:0-768 GCF_000164805.1 Carlito syrichta | reverse complement strand
CTGACCTAACTAATCTGCCGAAAAGTTAGCTGTGTTAACTTGTCAGCTGACAACTTGGTCGACTAGCCAGACGACTGTTTAGTTCACTTTACTACTTGGGCGGCTAGTTGGTGGATCGGTTAACTGACTTGACCAGTTGGCCAGTGCGTGAGCCAACATGTGACCTGACTTAACTAGTCAGTGGACGAGAGAGCCGACTAGTCAGGTGCCTTAAGTCGGGAAGTGAGTGAGCTGACTGGTAAGCTTACTTAAGTATTCGGCCAGCGAGTGAGCCAACTGGTCAGCTGATTTAACTAACCTGCCAGTGAGTGAGCTGACTGGTCAGCTGACTTTAGTCAGCTTGCAAGTGAGCCGACTGGTTAGAAGACATAACTAATCGGCTGGTGAGTGAGCAGACCAGTGAGCCGAATTAACTAGTTGGCCATCAAGTGAGCTGATGGGTGAGATGCCTTAACTAGTCGGCCACCGTGAGAGCCATTGGTGATCACTTAAGTAGTTGGTTGGCGAGGAAGCCGACTAGTTTCTGTCCTGTTGGCTTGTGAACAAGCTGATGAGTTAGTTGAACTTTTTGCTGGTGAGTGAGCCAACTAGTTTGCTGACCAGTAGGCAGGTGAACAAGCAGACTAGTTAGCTGACCTGATGGAAAGTGAGCAAGGCAACTAGTTAGCTGACCAGCTTGCTGAGTTGCTAGCCCACTAGTTAGCTAAATAACTAGCTGATTTGCCAGCTGACTTAACTAGATAGCTGACTAGCTAGCTAGCTATGTGG
>NW_007141808.1:0-814 GCF_000164805.1 Carlito syrichta | reverse complement strand
CTCCAACATGCCAGTCAAGAAGCCACAGTAAAAAGGGAAGCATCTTGAGCACTCTGCCATGGGAGGGGTCTGATGAGCTCAGCTTTCTTTTTATTCCTTCGTCTTTTTTAAAAAATTAACTTCTACCATTTCAATAATATATCCTAGATATCTGGTATTGAAAGTAAAATCACTAATTACTCTGCTGAACCTACTTGTTTTTGGACAGAGAACTTAGATAAGAGACTACCCTCTCTGACCCTATCTCTCTCTTTCTTTTATTCTTTCTTTGAGCTTTCTCTTTGTCCTCTCTCCATCTTTTTCCTTGAATGTTTTCACATGGCCACAATCCTAGTGAAATTTCTAGTACTGATCTACTACTCACTAACTCACTAAAGCCAAAAGACACAAGGTCTTAAATTACTTTAATTTGTTTGTTTTACAGCACCTGCTTTATTGTTGTCCTTAGGGGAATCATCCTGAAGTGAAATGTCTTATAGATGGGGCGAAGACCTTCAAACACTGCATAACATAAGAAAAGAGTGAGCATCACAAATATTTCTTAGTTAGGCTTTTTATCATTAATTTTTGTTAAATAACTAGCTTAGACAAGAATAATGTTAAATTGTGAAAAAGGTTGTTCTGTGTTTACCTAAGGACAAAAAAGTGGAAAAAAAGAAAATCAATCCAGCTGGGTTAGAGGCCAGAGTGGCAAAAAAAATTGTGTAGTTAAAGTCTTTTCTTCCCATAGGGCAGGGAGAAGTAGATAAGACTGCCTAGATGTGAACTAGGAGGCTGGACTGTAGGCCATTGGAGAGCCACTTTGATCATGTGG
>NW_007141807.1:0-811 GCF_000164805.1 Carlito syrichta | reverse complement strand
CTTTCTTTTTATTCCTTCGTCTTTTTTAAAAAATTAACTTCTACAAAACAATAATATATCCTAGATATCTGGTATTGAAAGTAAAATCACTAATTACTCTGCTGAACCTACTTGTTTTTGGACAGAGAACTTAGATAAGAGACTACCCTCTCTGACCCTATCTCTCTCTTTCTTTTATTCTTTCTTTGAGCTTTCTCTTTGTCCTCTCTCCACCTTTTTCCTTGAATGTTTTCACATGGCCACAATCCTAGTGAAATTTCTAGCACTGATCTACTACTCACTAACTCACTAAAGCCAAAAGACACAAGGTCTTAAATTACTTTAATTTGCTTGTTTTACAGCACCTGCTTTATTGTTGTCCTTAGGGGAATCATCCTGAAGTGAAATGTCTTATAGATGGGGCGAAGACCTTCAAACACTGCATAACATAAGAAAAGAGTGAGCATCACAAATATTTCTTAGTTAGGCTTTTTATCATTAATTTTTGTTAAATAACTAGCTTAGACAAGAATAATGTTAAATTGTGAAAAAGGTTGTTCTGTGTTTACCTAAGGACAAAAAAGTGGAAAAAAAGAAAATCAATCCAGCTGAGTTAGAGGCCAGAGTGGCAAAAAAAATTGTGTAGTTAAAGTCTTTTCTTCCCATAGGGCAGGGAGAAGTAGATAAGACTGCCTAGATGTGAACTAGGAGGCTGGACTGTAGGCCATTGGAGAGCCACTTTGATCATGTGGCTCTCCACACTCTGCAGGGATGATGTATACATGTTGGAGAAGATGGCTGGGACATTTGGTCTCATTAATTTCACATGCTT
>NW_007141806.1:0-807 GCF_000164805.1 Carlito syrichta | reverse complement strand
CACATGCTACAACTAAGGACTAATGTTAGTTGGCTGACATTTAATAGTGTTTATTATCAAATGTCAGCCAGGAAAGTCACAATAAAGAAAAGGCAAAAATATGCTAGAAAAAGACTTGTCTGTGGACCAGGTCACCTAGGGGTGCTTGTTAGGGACAGATGACTGGGACCCTTCCCTCTGATATTGTTTTGGGAAGCACTGACTTCAAGATTTTTTCTCACTGTAAATCCATATGAATCAAGATTGTAAGTAGCTGCCAAACTAATGCGACCTGCTGATTTGATTTTAGGGTACATTAAAACAATTACTTTCCCAGGAGCAAAGAAGAAATGAAAACAATAATCACATCTTCCATGTATTGACCATTTACTCTGGTGAGTCATTGTGCCAAGTATTTTACACACATTATGTCATTTAATAGTGACATCCTTTCCCATCCTTTCCATGTGGATGTTAATATCCTCATTTCTTAGATGGGAAACGTGGAGTCCAGAGTAGTTCAGTGACTTGGCTGAAGTCACATGGTTTCTGAGCATCAGGGATGAGACGTGGATGGAACTTCCATTGTTGCTGTTTAGGAATACAATACTTGCTCTCACATTGTCTGGGCTGCCCAAAAAGATGTGAAGTGTAGAGTTTAGTTCTGGTAGTCAGGCTGTAACAGAGTTCCAGACAAATTTAGCCTGTGTCCAGAAGACAGCATTATTATTTAGGACAGTGAGAGGATAAGCACATTATATGTGGTCCAATTAGTGGAAGGACAGACCTGGCCACTTAGTCTGTCATGGTAGGTACTTAGTAAATGTT
>NW_007141805.1:0-756 GCF_000164805.1 Carlito syrichta | reverse complement strand
AACATGCTTTCAGTAGTGCATCTGCCACATAAACTCTGAACACCAATATTTTCCAGAACGCTCTTTTACAGTGAAGCAAATCTTGTCAAAATAGCTGTTACTTCTCAATCAAGCTGCCAATTTTAGGAAGATGGAGTCAAAGAAAACAAGATCCTCTCCTCCACTTCTGTTATTAAGTAGAATAACAATGAGAATAATGAACAAGAGGAATGAGAAAAATCTAAAAACGCAAATCCCAAATTTACATTTCTAGCTAAAGCTGGACTCCAAATGTGTATATATGCCATCTTAACGAACCCTGTTCTTGGGTAGGGTTATTTATTAATTTACTAGATTAAGATTATTTCATCTAGCCGGGCTCAGTGGCTCAGTCTGTAATCCCGCGCCTTTGGGAGGCTGATATGAGTGGATTGCCTAAGCCCCCGGGTTCGAGACCCGCCTGGGCAGCGAGACCTCATCTCTACAATAAATAAAAAAATCAGCCGGGCGTGGTAGTGTGCGCCTGTAGTTCCAGCTACTTGGAAGGCTGAGGCGGAAGGATCACCGGAGCCCAGCAGGTCGAGGCTGCGGTGGCCGGAAGTGGCCACTGCACTCCAGTCTGGGCGACAGAGTGAGACTCCAACTCAAAAAAAAAAAAAAAAGATTATTTCATCTATTAAATAAGGGATGCTTCGGGTAGAGGTAGGTCCCATCTTTCTTGTCCTTTCGTACTGGGAAAGATAGTAAATAGATAGAAACCGACCGGGATTACTCCGG
>NW_007141804.1:0-5208 GCF_000164805.1 Carlito syrichta | reverse complement strand
CCTATTGTCATATTAAAAGCAAAAACAGCACCGTTGGGAAAATTTTGGTATACTTAAAATTGGCCTACAGGAACAGGAACTAAAGTCATAATCTGAGAAAAGGAAGCTTAAACAAAACTTAAAAGTTTTCTATGAATGCTTATTAGTGTTTAAATCTTTTTGAAGGAAATTGTATCATCTTAAATGAATGTTTTATACAAACAAGTCTATTCTAAAAATCAAATAGTAGCTGTCACACTCTTGGATAATGGGCTGCACGGTTACCATGACAATGACCTCGGGCTGAAGCAAACAGAGTTCCGGCATGTAACAAAACTAGAAAAACGTCCTGCCTGGCTAGGGGCAGGGCAATAAAACTATTATGATAATTTAGTTTCTAATCTTAATCCTAGGAGAAACTGCCTTTGGGAACAAGAGCTGACTAACCAGTCTAAAAGGAAATAGAAGTAAAAAAATATCTAGAAAGAAGTACAATTTAGAAGGGACAAGGTCATATAAAATAATTCTACTGTGCAACTTTCCATCAGGTGTACAGAGATTTACTTATAAATTTTACTGCCATGTATGCTCACTGGTCACTAATCACATGCCAATATCATAGATATAACTGATATCCTATGTCAGAGGCAATCTTCCAGATGGGCCTTTACAGGCCTCAGCCATGTAGCTATAGATGTTGGCTCCCAACAGGGCAGCATGGTTGGTTCCATGTTTTTGCTATTGTGAATAGAGCTGAAACAAACATTCATATGCAAATATCTTTTTTGTAGAGCGATTTGAATTACTCCACGTATATTCCCAAAGGGAATTTCTGGGCCATATGGAGGTCAGTTTCTAGTTCTTTCAGAAATCACCACACCGTCTTCCAAAGTGATTGCACTAGTTTGTATTCTCACCAGCAGTGTACAAGCATTCCTTTTTTTCTCCACATCCTCGCAAGCATCTGTTGTTGTTTTATTAATGATGGCCATTTTTGCTGGGGTTAGGTGGTATTTCAATGTGGGTTTGATTTGCATTTTTCTGATGATGCATGAGGCTGAGTACTTTTTCATGTGTCTGCTGACTGCTCATATATCTTCTTTTGAGAAGTGTCTATTCATGTCTTTTGCCCATTTTGGAATGGGGCTGTTTGTCTTTTCCTTTCAGCATGTTTGAGTTCCTTATAGATCCTGGATGTTAGACTTTTCTCAGATATACAGTTGACAAATATTTTTTCCCATTCTGTGGCCTGTCTCCCTACTCTCTTGATGGTTTTTTTGTTTGTTTGTTTGTTTGTTCGTTTTTGCTTTGCAGAAGATTTTCAGTTTGATGAGGTCTTACTTGTCCATCTTGCTCTTATGGCATGGATACTTGGGGCTTTGATCAGGAATTGGTAGCCAGTTCCAATTTTCACAAGGGTGTCTCCTGCGTTTTCTAAAATTCTTATAGTTTGAGGTTTTACATTTAGGTCTTTGATCCATTTCTATTTAATGTTTGTGTACGGTGATAGGTAGGGATCCCGTTTCAATCTTCAGCATGTGGTCAGTCAGTTTTCCCAGCACCATTTACTGAATAGATTCTCCTGTCCCCAATGGTTGTTGTTGGAGGCTTTGTCAAAGATGAGTTGGTTAAGGTTTTGCTTCCAGAATTTCTCTCCTGTCCCATTGGTCTTTGTGCCTGTTGTCATACCAATACCAGATTGTTTTGATTACTGTAGACTTATAGTAAAGTTTGAAGTCTGGAAGTGTGATATTTCCTGCTTTGTTTCTTTTGCTAAGGATTGTTTGGATTTTGTGATCATTTATGTTAGCATATTAATTTCTGTATTGTCAATTCCAGGTCTGAGAAGAATAATGTTGGTAGCTTAATGGGTATTGTGTTGAACCTGTAGATTGCCTTGGGTAGGTGAACATCTTAAAAATGTTGATTCTTCCTATCCATAAGCATGGAATATTTTTCCATTTCTTTGTGTCTCCTTGGATTTCTTTGAGCAGCATTTTGTAGTTTTCATTGTAAAGGTCTTTCACTTCTCTGGTTAGGAAGATGCTGAGATATTTCTTTTTTGTGTGTGTGGCTATTGTGAACAGGATTATGCTTTCTATTTGGGTCTCTGCCTGCATGTTGTTGGTGTATAGAAATTCAACCGTCTTTTGCACATTTATTTTGTACCCTGAGATTTGCCAAAGTCCTTTATTAGTGCAAGCAGGTTTTTGACAGGTTTCCTTGGATTTTCCAGGTATAGGATCCTATCATCAGTAAAGACGGATAACGTGACTTCCTCTTTTCCTATTTGGGTACCTCCGAGATCCTTCTTTTGTCTAATTTCCATAGCTAAGACTTCCAACACAATGTTGAACAAGAGGGGTGAGAGTGGGCAGCCTTGTCTTTGCAGTTTTCAGCAGAAATTTTCCAGTTTCTGTCCATTTAGCAATATGTTAGCTGTGAGTTTATCATAGATGGCACTCCTATTTTGAGGTATGTTCCTTCTATACCTAGGTATTTGAAGGTTTTTATCAAGAAGGGATGCTGGATTTTATCAAAAGCTTTTTCTGCATCTAATAATATAATCATGTGGTACTTTTTCTTACAACTGTTGATGTGTTTAATTACATTTATGGTTTTGTGAATGTTGAGCCAGCCCTGCCCTGCATCCTGGGGTGAATTCTACTTGGTCATGGTGGTTGATTTTTGAGATGTGTTTTTGGATCCAATTCTCTAGAATTTTGTTGAGGATTTTTGCATCTATGTTCCTAAGAGATATTGGCCTGTAGTTCTCTCTCTCTCTCTCTCTCTCTCTTTTTTTTTTTTTTTTTGATCTTTAGGTCTGGGTATCAGTGTGATGCTAAATTCTTAAAATGATTTGGAGGAGAATTCCATCTTTTTCAATTGCCTGGAATACTTTCAAAAGGACTGGTATCATCTTCTCCCTTGTATGTTTTGTAGAATTCTGCTGGAAAGTCATCCAGGTCAGGGATTTTGTTTTTGTAGGTAGTTTATGTATGACAGAGTCAATTTCCTGGGTTGTTATTGGTCTTTTTAGTGTCTCAATGTCTTCTTGTTTCAACCTGGTATGGTTGTGTGATTTCAGAAAGTCCTCTATTTCATTTAGGAGTTTGTTTCCATATAGTTGTCCATAATAACCTCTGGTAATCTTTTGTATTTCTTCAGGGTCAGCTGCGATTTGAACTTTTTATTTCTGATTGTGTTGGGCTTTTTCTCTCTTTTTCTTGGTCATTCTGGCTGGGGAATCCATTAATCTTAATTCTTTCAATGAACCTGTTTTTTCTTTTTTTGATATTTTTAATGATATTTTTGTCTTCTATGTTCCATATTTGGGCTCCTATTTTGGTGATTTGCTTTCTTTTGCTAAAGTTGGGTTTTGTGGTCTTCTCTTTCCAGCTTCTTTTGGTGATTTGTTAGGCTCTCAACTCCTCTTCTTTCCATTTTCTTGAAGTGTGCTCATATAGATATAATTTCCCCGTTTACAACTGCTTTCATGGCATCCCTGAGGTTTTGGTAAGAAGATTCTATCATTTGTTTCTAGGAATTTTTTAATTTCTGATTTGATTTCCATGTTGACCCATGCTGTTTAGTGCCCATGTCTTTGTGGGTTTTAAGGCTCCACTGTTTTGTGAGCAAAGCATAAAAAGGCTCCAAGGAACACGATCAAGAATGAGGGGCTCAGACATTTACAACAACAGGCATTTTCTCTTCCTCTTCTTCATGAGAGGTGGACAGAGAACTGCTCTGATAGTTTTACCAAACCCTTTCTAGCCTGGCTCAGTGGCTCAGCTTGCAATCCCATGCCTTTGGGAGGCTAAGGTGAGTGGATTGCCTGAACCCATGGGTCCGAGACCCACCTGGGCAGCGAAACCTCATCTCTACAATAAATCAAAAAATTAGCCGGGCATGGTAGTGTGCGCCTGTAATTCCAGCTACTCGGTAGGCTGAGACAGAAGGATCACCAGAGCCCAGCAGGTTGAGGCTGTGGTGGCCGGGAGCGGCCACTGCAGTCCAGTCTGGCGACAGAGTGAGACTCCAACTAAAAAAAACAAAAAACAAAAAAAAACACCACACTTGCCTGAGGTCTCTGTGTGTGAGAGCAGAGCACTCCAGGTATTTTACAGCACTTAGCCATGGCTAAACCCTGTGAATACGTGATAAGGGTCAGCTTCTTCTTCAGCTTCTCAATTGTGTCTTTATCATGCCTAAGATCAAGATTAGTTTCCAAAAGGATGATGGGAGTGTTGGGACAATTGTGTTGCACTTCAGGATACCCCTTTGCATGGACATTTTCAAATGATGTAGGACTCACAAGGGAAAAACAAATTAAGAATACATCTGTTTGTGGATAAGACAAAAGGCATAATCTGTCATAATCTTCTTGTCCAGTTGTATTCCATAAGCCCAGATTCACTGGTTTTCCATCTACCATGACATTGGCAGAATAATTGTCCAAGACAGTAGTGATATATTCTCCAGGAAATGCATTGGTTGTGTAACTGATCAGTAGACAAGTTTTACTTACAGTTCCATCTCCAACCACCACACACTTGGTAGCCTGCATTTGGGTTGCTCACTGGGCTGTGGTGGTGGCTAGGGGCTGGGGCAGGAAGTGGTGGGCTTGGGGTATGATGAGTGGGTATGTGGCTGCAGGGGGCCAGACACAGGGTGCCAAGGCCACTGTTCATGCCACCTCACCCTCCAGACTGCAAGCCAAAGCCCAGTAGTGGCCACCACCCAAAGCTGAGGAAAACTCAAAACTGTTTTTCAAAGCAGGAATCTTAAAAAATCATTTTCTCCAAATACTTTTATTCTGATGGAGGGCTTTTCAATTTACATTGGGCCATGCTTTAAACTAATAGGAAGAGTATACTTTCTTTTAGTCAAGGAGCTAAACAGTATTGGTGTTATTATTTAGGCCAATGCTTTCACCTTTTATGCAAATATGGTTATTCAGATGCCCTGCAATCACCCTAAGTCATTTAATCAACTTAAAATTTATATAATTACAGGTACTGTGTATCTATATCCACTAACAGAAAAAATAAGAAAAAAGTTCAGAGTACGTTTTTTTTTTTTTTTATTTCAGGAATATTTTTCTTTCTTTAAAAAAAAACCTTATTATGGAAAATTTCAAATATACATGAAGTTGAGAAAATACTGTGATTAGTCTCCAAGTACCAAGCATTCATTTTCAACAATGATCAACTCAAGGCTACTCTCTTC
>NW_007141803.1:0-7767 GCF_000164805.1 Carlito syrichta | reverse complement strand
TCTTTTTTGTAGAGTGATTTGAAATTACTACACGTATATTCCCAAAGGGAATTCTGGGCCATATGGAGGTCAGTTTCTAGTTCTTTCAGAAATCACCACACCGTCTTCCAAAGTGATTGCACTAGTTTGTATTCTCACCAGCAGTGTACAAGCATTCCTTTTTTTCTCCACATCCTCACAAGCATCTGTTGTTGTTTTATTAATGATGGCCATTTTTGCTGGGGTTAGGTGGTATTTCAATGTGGGTTTGATTTGCATTTTTCTGATGATGTATGAGGCTGAGTACTTTTTCATGTGTCTGCTGACTGCTCGTATATCTTCTTTTGAGAAGTGTCTATTCATGTCTTTTGCCCATTTTGGAATGGGGCTGTTTGTCTTTTCCTTTCAGCATGTTTGAGTTCCTTATAGATCCTGGATGTTAGACTTTTCTCAGATATACAGTTGACAAATATTTTTTCCCATTCTGTGGCCTGTCTCCCTACTCTCTTGATGGTTTTTTTGTTTGTTTGTTTGTTTGTTCGTTTTTGCTTTGCAGAAGATTTTCAGTTTGATGAGGTCTTACTTGTCCATCTTGCTCTTATGGCATGGATACTTGGGGCTTTGATCAGGAATTGGTAGCCAGTTCCAATTTTCACAAGGGTGTCTCCTGCGTTTTCTAAAATTCTTATAGTTTGAGGTTTTACATTTAGGTCTTTGATCCATTTCTATTTAATGTTTGTGTACGGTGATAGGTAGGGATCCCGTTTCAATCTTCAGCATGTGGTCAGTCAGTTTTCCCAGCACCATTTACTGAATAGATTCTCCTGTCCCCAATGGTTGTTGTTGGAGGCTTTGTCAAAGATGAGTTGGTTAAGGTTTTGCTTCCAGAATTTCTCTCCTGTCCCATTGGTCTTTGTGCCTGTTGTCATACCAATACCAGATTGTTTTGATTACTGTAGACTTATAGTAAAGTTTGAAGTCTGGAAGTGTGATATTTCCTGCTTTGTTTCTTTTGCTAAGGATTGTTTGGATTTTGTGATCATTTATGTTAGCATATTAATTTCTGTATTGTCAATTCCAGGTCTGAGAAGAATAATGTTGGTAGCTTAATGGGTATTGTGTTGAACCTGTAGATTGCCTTGGGTAGGTGAACATCTTAAAAATGTTGATTCTTCCTATCCATAAGCATGGAATATTTTTCCATTTCTTTGTGTCTCCTTGGATTTCTTTGAGCAGCATTTTGTAGTTTTCATTGTAAAGGTCTTTCACTTCTCTGGTTAGGAAGATGCTGAGATATTTCTTTTTTGTGTGTGTGGCTATTGTGAACAGGATTATGCTTTCTATTTGGGTCTCTGCCTGCATGTTGTTGGTGTATAGAAATTCAACCGTCTTTTGCACATTTATTTTGTACCCTGAGATTTGCCAAAGTCCTTTATTAGTGCAAGCAGGTTTTTGACAGGTTTCCTTGGATTTTCCAGGTATAGGATCCTATCATCAGTAAAGACGGATAACGTGACTTCCTCTTTTCCTATTTGGGTACCTCCGAGATCCTTCTTTTGTCTAATTTTCATAGCTAGGACTTCCAACACAATGTTGAACAAGAGGGGTGAGAGTGGGCAGCCTTGTCTTGTTGCAGTTTTCAGCAGAAATGTTCCAGTTTCTGTCCATTTAGCAATATGTTAGCTGTGAGTTTATCATAGATGGCACTCCTATTTTGAGGTATGTTCCTTCTATACCTAGGTATTTGAAGGTTTTTATCAAGAAGGGATGCTGGATTTTATCAAAAGCTTTTTCTGCATCTAATAATATAATCATGTGGTACTTTTTTTTACAACTGTTGATGTGTTTAATTACATTTATGGTTTTGTGAATGTTGAGCCAGCCCTGCCCTGCATCCTGGGGTGAATTCTACTTGGTCATGGTGGTTGATTTTTGAGATGTGTTTTTGGATCCAATTCTCTAGAATTTTGTTGAGGATTTTTGCATCTATGTTCCTAAGAGATATTGGCCTGTAGTTCTCTCTCTCTCTCTCTCTCTCTCTTTTTTTTTTTTTTTTTGATCTTTAGGTCTGGGTATCAGTGTGATGCTAAATTATTAAAATGATTTGGAGGAGAATTCCATCTTTTTCAATTGCCTGTAATACTTTCAAAAGGACTGGTATCATCTTCTCCTTGTATGTTTTGTAGAATTCTGCTGGAAAGTCATCCAGGTCAGGGATTTTGTTTTTGTAGGTAGTTTATGTATGACAGAGTCAATTTCCTGGGTTGTTATTGGTCTTTTTAGTGTCTCAATGTCTTCTTGTTTCAACCTGGTATGGTTGTGTGATTTCAGAAAGTCCTCTATTTCATTTAGGAGTTTGTTTCCATATAGTTGTCCATAATAACCTCTGGTAATCTTTTGTATTTCTTCAGGGTAAGTTGCGATTTGAACTTTTTATTTCTGATTGTGTTGGGCTTTTTCTCTCTTTTTCTTGGTCATTCTGGCTGGGGAATCCATCAATCTTAATTCTTTCAATGAACCTGTTTTTTTCTTTTTTTGATATTTTTAATGATATTTTTGTCTTCTATGTTCCATATTTGGGCTCCTATTTTGGTGATTTGCTTTCTTTTGCTAAAGTTGGGTTTTGTGGTCTTCTCTTTCCAGCTTCTTTTGGTGATTTGTTAGGCTCTCAACTCCTCTTCTTTCCATTTTCTTGAAGTATGCTCATATAGATATAATTTCCCCGTTTACAACTGCTTTCATGGCATCCCTGAGGTTTTGGTAAGAAGATTCTATCATTTGTTTCTAGGAATTTTTTAATTTCTGATTTGATTTCCATGTTGACCCATGCTGTTTAGTGCCCATGTCTTTGTGGGTTTTAAGGCTCCACTGTTTTGTGAGCAAAGCATAAAAAGGCTCCAAGGAACACGATCAAGAATGAGGGGCTCAGACATTTACAACAACAGGCATTTTCTCTTCCTCTTCTTCATGAGAGGTGGACAGAGAACTGCTCTGATAGTTTTACCAAACCCTTTCTAGCCTGGCTCAGTGGCTCAGCTTGCAATCCCATGCCTTTGGGAGGCTAAGGTGAGTGGATTGCCTGAACCCATGGGTCCGAGACCCACCTGGGCAGCGAAACCTCATCTCTACAATAAATCAAAAAATTAGCCGGGCATGGTAGTGTGCGCCTGTAATTCCAGCTACTCGGTAGGCTGAGACAGAAGGATCACCAGAGCCCAGCAGGTTGAGGCTGTGGTGGCCGGGAGCGGCCACTGCAGTCCAGTCTGGCGACAGAGTGAGACTCCAACTAAAAAAAACAAAAAACAAAAAAAAACACCACACTTGCCTGAGGTCTCTGTGTGTGAGAGCAGAGCACTCCAGGTATTTTACAGCACTTAGCCATGGCTAAACCCTGTGAATACGTGATAAGGGTCAGCTTCTTCTTCAGCTTCTCAATTGTGTCTTTATCATGCCTAAGATCAAGATTAGTTTCCAAAAGGATGATGGGAGTGTTGGGACAATTGTGTTGCACTTCAGGATACCCCTTTGCATGGACATTTTCAAATGATGTAGGACTCACAAGGGAAAAACAAATTAAGAATACATCTGTTTGTGGATAAGACAAAAGGCATAATCTGTCATAATCTTCTTGTCCAGTTGTATTCCATAAGCCCAGATTCACTGGTTTTCCATCTACCATGACATTGGCAGAATAATTGTCCAAGACAGTAGTGATATATTCTCCAGGAAATGCATTGGTTGTGTAACTGATCAGTAGACAAGTTTTACTTACAGTTCCATCTCCAACCACCACACACTTGGTAGCCTGCATCTGGGTTGCTCACTGGGCTGTGGTGGTGGCTAGGGGCTGGGGCAGGAAGTGGTGGGCTTGGGGTATGATGAGTGGGTGTGTGGCTGCAGGGGGCCAGACACAGGGTGCCAAGGCCACTGTTCATGCCACCTCACCCTCCAGACTGCAAGCCAAAGCCCAGTAGTGGCCACCACCCAAAGCTGAGGAAAACTCAAAACTGTTTTTCAAAGCAGGAATCTTAAAAAATCATTTTCTCCAAATACTTTTATTCTGATGGAGGGCTCTTCAATTTACATTGGGCCATGCTTTAAACTAATGGGAAGAGTATACTTTCTCTTAGTCAAGGAGCTAAACAGTATTGGTGTTATTATTTAGGCCAATGCTTTCACCTTTTATGCAAATATGGTTATTCAGATGCCCTGCAATCATCCTAAGTCATTTAATCAACTTAAAATTTATATAATTACAGGTACTGTGTATCTATATCCACCAACAGAAAAAATAAGAAAAAAGTTCAGAGTACGTTTTCTTTCTTTTTTTTTTCATTTCAGGAATATTTTTCTTTCTTTAAAAAAAACCTTATTATGGAAAATTTCAAATATACATGAAGTTGAGAAAATACTGTGATTAGTCTCCAAGTACCAAGCATTCATTTTCAACAATGATCAACTCAAGGCTACTCTCTTCCAATATACCCCATCCCATCTCCCCATGCCGTGCCAATGAATAACTTTGAAGAATATCTGTGATATCACATTACTTTATCTGTAAATATTTCAGCATAGATCTGTGAAAAGAGTAGGACTCCTCAAAAAAAGATAACCATAATATTATTATCACACCTAAAAAATGAATAACCATGCCCTAATATCATCAAATATCTGGTGAGTTTTCAAGTTTTCCCTGATTATCTTATAATGTTGATTTCTCCAACATATGTGTTTGAATCTAAACCCAGGTGAATTATATGTGTTAAGCAAACACTTAGAAAACATCTAAATTTCTGGACTAAAACTTACTTCTTGGTAGTAATAGCAATTTAGAAAAAAACCTGAGATCAGTTTGCCATCAGTAAATTGTTATGTTCATTCTGAGGTTTGCGATTTAATGAGTAGTAGCATGTGGTTTATGACACACCACTGACAGCCTATTGTGGACACCAAACACACTGCTGGGAAATTTAACATTTGACCCAATCACACATGACATGGAGCCCAACTTTTTTGTAATGCATTTTTCCACCCTGCTTTGTTCTTAATAGGATTTGAGGTGACTAACTTTAAGCATTAGCATTGTGCCACTCATTTTATGAAAAGTGCTGACTAATTTCTCGCTTATTTTGTATTCTACTTATAACAGTATAGCTTGTTATAGCACACCATGTATATATAATGTCTACATACATCATGACATGATAACAGTCTTCTAAATACATTAAATTCCCAAGCCAAAATAAAGACAGACAATAAAGGCACTGGGCATTTGAGTTCATACCACTTAAAAACCAAACTGCAAATGTTTTACATTTCTATGTTTATCTGGCTGAGATACTGTGCATTTTCAATTCATGCCTGAGTAACACTGGGAATTTTAAGAAAATTCCTTGTGCTTCCTTTCTCTCCTAATTCTTTTCTATGACTATTTCAAAAGTAAAATAAGTTGCATTTGAGGCGAAGGCCATGCCCTCGTCACCCACAAACAAGAAGAAGAAATGTAATTTGCCACTTATTTCCAGAAAGTATCTTGTGTTCATTAGCATTCAGCCTTGAGGATTCAGCTCTAACTGGTTGGGAGAAGGAGAGAAACGTCCATCAGAATGTGAAACAAGCCCTGAGTTTTATGACATATCTGGAGATGGTAGGTTTCCAATACAGAATACAATCATTGCTCTTTTCCACTGTACTTTCTCATTATCATCAGAATAGAGCAGACTCCATGATGATAGCCTTCCTTTTATTAAAACAGCCTGGTAATTCATTAATTTTACTTGGAAATTGAATGTTACAGAAGGAAGAAACAAAATTAGAAAACAGATTCGATTGGGTTTTCTTGTCCCATGATTTTGCTTAACTGAAGACTCGTCATAGGGCAGACCCATATCTGAATTATAACAAAGGATCAGTGGCACTGGGTCTAACTTCCTTGGGGGAAAAGTAGGCCTTTTGGAAAGAAAGACCCCTTCCTGCATTGAGGATGCCTTGGGACCACTTTCTTCCCTTCCATGAGGGATGCAAGTCTAGGTTAATCAGGCATTCTATGGGGGTGGCTTTTTTCTTTTACAATGAGAAATTACTTTTAGGGAAAATACTGGGTGGTCCATGAAATAGCATTTGAATGAGATTGACCAGGGGGGATTAAAAAGTACAAAAAAAATAAAAATTTCAGAACTGTTCATTGTATAGAAGGGACCAGAACAGAGTAACACTTTAAGGGATGACGCAAGTTCTCCTATAAATTGACATAAGGAAAAAAAAAAGGAAAGACTCAAGTCAAAGATAACCTGAACACTGTCACTAATGCATTAAACCACTCCACTATCCCATTGATAGACTAAGAAGAAAAAGAAAGAGGATGAATCAAAAGTCATTATTAGTCATCACATCAATGAGATAGCTAGAACAACTGAGAAATAGGAAACAATGTCCTATGGAGCCCGGGATTGTGAGTCTTGGCTTAATAATTTTCTGGCTATGTGACCTGGTGTAAGTCACGAAGCCTTGGGAAATCTCTGAAAAACTTGCAGAATAGCGCTGGGTATGTCATGGAATCACAGTCATGAGAATCTTTTGATACAGTAAGCTTGTCCTGCTGGGCCAACTCTACATTCTTATACAAGCATCAACAGATTAGTGAAAAGAGAATTGCTTTGACACTGAGTGTATACACCATTGTTCATGGGGTAAGCAGTAAAGATGGAGGCAAACGTGGAAATGGAAGAGCAAGGGATAAGGGCCCATTTCCAAATGAAGTGCGGAAAATGGGCAGCCAGTGTCCACAGAGTTGTCAACATTCAGGAATGAGTTATCATGGAGGAAATTAAACCAGTTAGCTGCTGGAAAGCCAATACACACAGAAAGTCATCCTCTAGCATGCTTTGGACAGTCACACAAGACAGTCCTGCTGACAGTCCCAGCCCTGGGAAGACAGAAGGCAAGTCTCAATATAGCATTTAGAAACAGAACAGTGTCTATGGGGTGAAAGGCAAATTGGAGAAAACAATCTCTTTAAAATAGAGAAAATTAATATTGAGAAGGCAGATTTTAAGGAAACACAGGGTAAAATATAAGTCCAAAACAACCTGTTGGCCCTTTAAATAAAATAAAAGCAAATTAAGAAGTGCCTTAAAAAAAAAAAAGCTTAAAATGTAGCATATTTTAAAACTGTAAAGTTTGTTAGTTGGTTAAAAGAGAATCTGAATGCCACCATATGCTTATGTCTAAATAATTCTAGAATGTCAAGAAAGTGAAAGTATGGTAAGAATAACATCAGCAAAATCCTAGGCAAGAAATCAAATGCAACTTGAGATGTATATAGAAAAGCAGCCTGTATATCAGGGAAGACTAATTAAAGAAGACTTAAAAAAAAAAACAAAGCAAAAAACCTACTCACCCTTCGATTACTTGAGAGGGAAACAGGAATGGAATGGTATTTTGAAAACTAGGGAGATGAACACTCTTTTTAAAAAACTAAGCAGAAACAGAAAATAAACAAGAATGGAGAAAACTGGAGAAACTCTATGGTGTGTCTCTTATTCCTCCTTCCTCCCACATTTCAGGCCCCACCAGGACCTTGCCCTATAACCTGGATTGTGTAAACTCTTCAACCCTAAGTTCAACATCCATGAGATTCTCCAGTTATTCAACCCTTTCCTGTTTGCCTAAGAAGCTACCCCAGAGGAGGGCTGTTGTCAGGATCACTTTCTCCAAGCTGAATGGACAAGTGCTCAATAGATATAGTTGGTAAATTACCTAGCATAGCTAAATATGGAGGTATTAAAA
>NW_007141802.1:0-897 GCF_000164805.1 Carlito syrichta | reverse complement strand
AAACAACCTGTTGGCCCTTTAATAAAATAAAAGCAAATTAAGAAGTGCCTTAAAAAAAAAAAAAAAAGCTTAAAATGTAGCATATTTTAAAACTGTAAAGTTTGTTAGTTGGTTAAAAGAGAATCTGAATGCCACCATATGCTTATGTCTAAATAATTCTAGAATGTCAAGAAAGTGAAAGTATGGTAAGAATAACATCAGCAAAATCCTAGGCAAGAAATCAAATGCAACTTGAGATGTATATAGAAAAGCAGCCTGTATATCAGGGAAGACTAATTAAAGAAAGACTTAAAAAAAAAAACAAAGCAAAAAACATACTCACCCTTCGATTACTTGAGAGGGAAACAGGAATGGAATGGTATTTTGAAAACTAGGGAGATGAACACTCTTTTTAAAAAACTAGGCAGAAACAGAAAATAAACACTAATGGAGAAAACCGGAGACACTCTATGGTGTGTCTCTTATTCCTCCTTCCTCCCACATTTCAGGCCCCACCAGGACCTTGCCCTATAACCTGGATTGTGTAAATTCTTCAACCCTAGGTTCAACATCCATGAGATTCTCCAGTTATTCAACCCTTTCCTGTTTGCCTAAGAAGCTACCCCAGAGGAGGGCTGTTGTCAGGATCACTTTCTCCAAGCTGAATGGACAAGTGCTCAATAGATAATAGTTGGTAAATTACCTAGGCATAGCTAAATATGGAGGTATTAAAAATCTTGGCCTATATTTTTCTTTAAAGATTACTTTAGTGACATGAGCAAAGAGTTATATATTTTCATTAAAAGTACTAATTTTTTTTAAAGTCAATATTACAAAAGTGACACGAAAGGCTTGCCTTTAAGCTTATCTTATTCACATTTGTGAGCTGAAAATTTTGGAGATGGATTTCTTAAAGTC
>NW_007141801.1:5955-7412 GCF_000164805.1 Carlito syrichta | reverse complement strand
AAAATAAAAGCAAATTAAGAAGTGCCTTTAAAAAAAAAAAGCTTAAAATGTAGCATATTTTAAAACTGTAAAGTTTGTTAGTTGGTTAAAAGAGAATCTGAATGCCACCATATGCTTATGTCTAAATAATTCTAGAATGTCAAGAAAGTGAAAGTATGGTAAGAATAACATCAGCAAAATCCTAGGCAAGAAATCAAATGCAACTTGAGATGTATATAGAAAAGCAGCCTGTATATCAGGGAAGACTAATTAAAGAAAGACTTAAAAAAAAAAACAAAGCAAAACACCTACTCACCCTTCGATTACTTGAGAGGGAAACAGGAATGGAATGCTATTTTGAAAACTAGGGAAATGAACACTCTTTTTAAAAAACTAGGCAGAAACAGAAAATAAACACGAATGGAGAAAACCGGAGAAACTCTATGGTGTGTCTCTTATTCCTCCTTCCTCCCACATTTCAGGCCCCACCAGGACCTTGCCCTATAACCTGGATTGTGTAAACTCTTCAACCCTAAGTTCAACATCCATGAGATTCTCCAGTTATTCAACCCTTTCCTGTTTGCCTAAGAAGCTACCCCAGAGGAGGGCTGTTGTCAGGATCACTTTCTCCAAGCTGAATGGACAAGTGCTCAATAGATAATAGTTGGTAAATTACCTAGGCATAGCTAAATATGGAGGTATTAAAAATCTTGGCCTAAGCCGGGCTCGGTGGCTCAGCCTGTAATCCCGCGCCTTTGGGAGGCTGAGGTGAGTGAATTGCCTGAGCCCGCGGGTTCGAGACGCCCCTGGGCAGTGAGACCTCATCTCTACAATAAATCAAAAAATCAGCTGGGTGTGGTGGCGCATGCCTGTAATTCCGGCTACTCGGAAGGCTGAGGCGGAAGGATCGCCGGAGCCCAGCAGGTCGAGGCTGCGGTGGCCGGGAGCGGCCACTGCACTCCAGTCTGGACGACAGAGTGAGACTCCAACTCAAAAAAAAAAAAAAAATCTTGGCCTATATTTTTCTTTAAAGATTACTTTAGTGACATGAGCAAAGAGTTATATATTTTCATTAAAAGTACTGATTTTTTTTTAAGTCAATATTACAAAAGTGACACGAAAGGCTTGCCTTTAAGCTTATATTATTCACATTTGTGAGCTGAAAATTTTGGAGATGGATTTCTTAAAGTCTGAGTTATCAAAAGTAAGAAGTGGAAAGGTAGCATTATCCCCTTTCACATAAATGATATAATATTTGAAAATATTTACTGGGTTTCAGATCATGTAAAAGCAGTTTCTACTGATATATTGTCTTTTATATTCATTATAATTTTCTATGATTTCATATTTTGCTTTACTCTTTAACATTTCTAAACATTTGCCACTCAAACAGGTGTAACCTGAGGCTTCAAAAACATAGAGTGTTAACATCAGTTGTATGACGTACTTCTTAGTACAAAGTAAGCTCAATGAACTCA
>NW_007141801.1:4976-5935 GCF_000164805.1 Carlito syrichta | reverse complement strand
ACTAGGCAGAAACAGAAAATAAACACTAATGGAAAAAACCGGAGACACTCTATGGTGTGTCTCTTATTCCTCCTTCCTCCCACATTTCAGGCCCCACCAGGACCTTGCCCTATAACCTGGATTGTGTAAACTCTTCAAACCTAGGTTCAACATCCATGAGATTCTCCAGTTATTCAACCCTTTCCTGTTTGCCTAAGAAGCTACCCCAGAGGAGGGCTGTTGTCAGGATCACTTTCTCCAAGCTGAATGGACAAGTGCTCAATAGATAATAGTTGGTAAATTACCTAGGCATAGCTAAATATGGAGGTCTTAAAAATCTTGGCCTATATTTTTCTTTAAAGATTACTTTAGTGACATGAGCAAAGAGTTATATATTTTCATTAAAAGTACTGATTTTTTTTAAAGTCAATATTACAAAAGTGACACGAAAGGCTTGCCTTTAAGCTTATGTTATTCACATTTGTGAGCTGAAAATTTTGGAGATGGATTTCTTAAAGTCTGAGTTATCAAAAATAAGAAGTGGAAAGGTAGCATTATCCCCTTTCACATAAATGATATAAATATTTGAAAATATTTACTGGGTTTCAGATCATGTAAAAGCAGTTTCTACTGATATATTGTCTTTTATATTCATTAAAATTTTCTATGATTTCATATTTTGCTTTACTCTTTAACATTTCTAAACATTTGCCACTCAAACAGGTGTAACCTGAGGCTTCAAAAACATAGAGTGTTAACATCAGTTGTATGACGTACTTCTTAGTACAAAGTAAGCTCAATGAATTCATTATGGCTAAAAAACAAAACAAAACAAAAAACTTACAGAAATTGGCAAAGTACGGAGAGAGAAGCTCAAACATTAAATGGATCTGTGTTCTACTCTCGTGTTTTAAATATATATTGATAAAGTGTAATAATTAATATGACTCATATCTCAACACATTCTGAGTCTATTGGGT
>NW_007141801.1:0-4908 GCF_000164805.1 Carlito syrichta | reverse complement strand
GCTTTCCAGGTTCTTACTATTGTGAACAATGCTGCAATAAACATACGTATGCAGGTATCTTTTTTATACAGTGATTTGAGTTCTTCAGGATGTTCCCAGTAGGGGTATTGCAGGATCACATGGGAGATTGATATTTAGAGCTTTTAGGAATCGCCACACTGCTTTCCACAGAGGTTACACTAGTTTACACTCCGACCAACAGTGTAGAAGTGTTCTCTTTTTCACCACACCCTCTCCAGCAGTTGTTATTTTTGAGTTGTTGATAATTGCCATTCTGACTGAAGTTAGGTGGTATCTCAGTGTGGTTTTGATTTACATCTCCCTGATGATTAGTGAGGTTGAACATTTCTTCATGTGTCTGTGGCTGCTCAGATGTCTTCCTTTGTGAAGTGTCTGTTCATATCTTTTGCCCATTTTATACTGGGGTTGTTTGTTTTTTTCTTTTCAGCATGTTTGAGTTCCTTGTAGATCAAAGATGTTAAGCCTTTGTCACACCTGGTGTTGGCAAATACTTTTTCCCAGTCTGTAGGCTATCTCCCTGCTCTCTTGATGGTTTCTTGGCTTTGCAGAAGCTTGTCAGTTTAATAAGGTCCCACTTGTCTATCTTCTCTCTTATGACCTGTGGGTTTCGGGTTTTGTTCAGGAATTGGATGCCAGCTCCGATTTCCGTGAGGGTATTTCCTTCCTTTTCTAAGGTTCTTATGGTTTGAGGTTTTACATTTAGGTCTCTGATCCATTTGGAGTTAACCTTTGTGCATGGGGATAGATAGGGGTCCTGTTTCAATCTTCTGCATGTGGTTAGCCAGTTTTCCCAGCACTATTTACGGAATAGGTTGCCTCTCCCCAGGGGTAGGTGGTGGAGGCTTTGTCGAAGATGAGTTGGTTGAGAAATTGAGGTTTTGCTTCTGGAATCGCAGTTCTATTCCATTGATCTATATGCCTGTGCCTATACCAATACCAAGCTGTTTTGATGATTGTAGCTTTATAGTAAAGCTTGAAGTCTGGTAATATGATACCACTTTATTTATTTATTTATTTTGCTGAGTATTGTTCTGGCTATTCTTGGACATTTGTGTTTCCCTATGAATTCCTGTGTTGTTTTTTCTAGGTCTGAGAAGAATGTTGCTGGTAATTTGATGGGTATTGCATTGAATTTGTAGATTGCCTTAGGTAAGATGGACATCTTCACAATGTTGATTCTTCCAATCCATGAGCATGGGATATTTGTCCACTTGTTTGTGTCATCTTTGATTTCTTTGAGCAGTGTTTTGTAGTTTTCATTGTAAAGGTCTTTCACGTCTCTGGTTAGGAAGTTGCCAAAGTATTTCACTTTTTTTGTGGCTATTGTGAATGGAATTGTGTGTGTTTTTTTTTTTTTGAGTTGGAGTCTTACTGTGGTCCAGAGTGGAGTGCAGTGGCCGCTCCCGGCCACCGCAGCCTCGACCTGCTGGGTTCTGGTGATCCTTCCACCTCAGCCTTCCAAGTAGCTGAAATTAGAGGCATGTGCTACAACACCCAGCTAATTTTCGACTTATTGTAGAGATGAGGTCTCGCCTGCCCAGGCAAGTCTCGAGCCCATGGGATCAGGTGATCCACTGACCTCAGCCTCCCAAAGGTGCAGGATTACAGGATGAGCCGCTGAGCCCGGCAGAATTGTGTTTTTTAATTGGATTTCTGTTTGTTTATTTTTGGTGTAGAGAAATGCGATTGTCTTTTGTACATTTATTTTGTATCCTGAGACTTTGCCAAAGTCCTTTATCAGTGTAAAGAGGTTTTTGACAGATTCTCTTGTGTTTTCAAGGTACACAATCATATCATCTGCAAAGAGAGATAATTTGACTTCTTCTTTTCCTATTTGCATACCCTTGAATGCCTTCTCTTCTCTGATTGCTCCAGCCAGGACTTCCAATACTATGTTGAACAGGATGGGTGAGAGTGGGCATCTTTGTCTTGTTCCAGTTTTCAGGGGAAATGGTTCCAATTTTTGTCCATTTAGGAGTATACTGGCTGTGGGTTTCTCATAGTTGGCTTTTCCTATTTTGAGGTGTGGTCCCCATATGCCTAGATGTTCAAGTGTTTTCATCAAGAAGGGGTGGTGGATTTTATCAAAAGCTTATTCTGCATCTAATGATATGATCATGTGGTTTTTGTTTTGACATCTGTTGATGTATTTAATTACATTTACGGTTTTACAAATGTTGAACCAGACTTGCATCCCAGGAATGAAGCCTACTTGGTCATGATGAATGATTTTTGAGATGTATTGTTGAATCCGGTTTGCTAGAATCTTTTTGTGAATTTTAGCATCTATGTTTATCAAAGATATTGGCCTGTAGTTCTCTTTCTTTGTTGGATCTTTACATGGTTTGGATATCAATGTGATGTTGGCTTCGTAAAATTATTTGGGGGAGAGTTCCATCTCTTTCAATTGCCTGGAATACCTTCAGTAGGATTGGTATCAGCTCCTCCTTAAATGTCTTGTAGAATTCTGCTGGAAAGCCATGTGGACCAGGGCTTTTTTTTTTGTAGGTAGCTTTCTTATTACGTAGTCAATTTCCTTGATTGCTTTGGTCTATTTAGGGCCTCAATTTCTTCTTGTTCCAACCTAGGTAGGTTGTGTGATGTCAGAAAGTCCTCCATTTCCTTAAGGTTTTCAAGTTTGTTTCCATACAAGTGTACATAGTAGTCTCCGATGATCTTTTGTATTTCTTCAGGGTCAGATGTGACTTTATCTTTTGTGTTTCTGATTGTGCTTATTTGGTTTTTTTCTTGTTTTTTCTTGGTCAGTCTAGCTAGGGGACCATCAATCTTGTTTATCCTTTCAAATAACCAGTTTTTGTTTCATTGATTTTTTGTATTATCTTTGTCTTCTACATCCTAGATGTGGGCTTTTATTTTGATGATCTGGATTCTTCTGCTGATATTAGGGTTTCAGTGGTCTTGCTTTTCCAGCTTCCTTAGGTGGCTTGTTAGGCTGTTAATTTGTATTCCTTCCATTTTCATCATGTGTTTTTGTAGGAATATAAATTGCCCTCTTACTACAGCTTTCAAGGTGTCCCAGAGATTTTCGTAAGATGTTTCTTCATTTTCATTTGTTTACAGGTATCTTTTGATCTCTGTTTTGATTTCATCATTGACCCAGGAGTTGTTTAGCATCATGCTGTTTATTGTCCATGTCTTTGTGGGTTTTGGGGGGACCTTGTTGGTGTCGATGTTTATTTTTATTCCACTGTGGTCTGAGAAGGTGCATGGTAGAATTTCAGTTTTTTTTAATTTGCTTATGCTTGATTTATGTCCAATTATGTGGTTGATCTTGGAATATGATCCATGCAGTGATGAGTAGAATGTGTATTCAGTGGTCTTTGGATGCAATGTTCTTTAGGTATCAATTAAGTCCATTTGGTCCAGAGACTCATTGAGGTTTCGGATATCATTCCTGATTTTTTGTCCTGATGATCTTTCTAGGGTTGTGAGTGGGGTATTAAAGTCCCCAGTTATGATGATGTTAGAGTCAATATCTTTCTTTATTTTTCCTAGAAGTTGCTTTCTGAAAGTTGGCACACCTATGTTTAGTGCATATATGTTTAGGATAGATATTTCTTGTTGATGGAGTGAACCTTTTATCATTATGTAGTGGCTTCTGTATCTTTTTAAATGTTTGATATCTTAAATAGTATTTTGTCTGAAATTAGGATCGTGACTTCTCCTTTCTTTTGTGTTCCATTAGCCTGAAAATGTGTTTCCCATCCTCTTACTTTGAGTCTGTGTATGTCCTTTCTAGTGAGATGGATCTCTTGAAGGCAGTATAATGTGGCCTGGTGATATTTCATCCATTTTTCCATTCTATGTCTTTTCAGTGGTGCATTTAGTCCATTCACTTTCAGGTTAATTATTGAAATGTGAGAGTTTGTCTCTATCATAGAGTTCTTATAGAGTTGTTGTTTTTCCACTTGGTTTTTATTGTCTTTCTTTTGGTTTTGGGGTTGGTTCATGTATATTTTTTTTTCCCTGTACTCTTGTGAAGAAAGTTGCTCTTTTTTCCTTTTCTTCTGTGTTTAGTGCTTTCTTAAGTGTGTCATGTAGAGATGATTTGGTGGCAGCATAAATTTTTAGGGATTGGATATCTGGGAAAGATTTTAATTCTCCCTCACTGATGAAGCTTAGCTTGGCCGGGTAAGTTATTCTTGGTTGAAATTGTTTAGCTTTTAGGACTTTAAAGATAGGGCTCCAAGCTCTCCTAGCCTGCAGGGTTTCTGTAGATAAATCTGCTGCTATTCTAATTGGTCTTCCATGGTAGGTGATCTGGCCTTTTTCTCTTGCTGCCTTAGGATTTTTTCTTTTATGCCTACTTTATTTAGGCGAATTATTATGTGTCTAGTAGTTGGTCTTCTCATTTGTTGTCTTGTAGGGGTTCTCTGAATCTCTTGTGTTTTTAATTTTTGCATCACTGATTGGATAAGGGAAATTTTCTTGAATGATCTCGTGGAAAGTTTGTTCCAGTGTGGTCTCTGTCTCTCTTTCTGCCTCAGGAAGGCCAATTACTCTTAGGTTAGGCCTCTTGAGGTAATCGCTCATCACTTGAAGGTTTTGTTCTGCCTTTTTGAGCTTATTTTCTGTGTTTTTAAGAGTTTGGATTGTTTCTATATTTTGGTCCTCAAGCTCTGAGATTCTTTCTTCTGCTTGGGTAATTCTGCTTTCCATGCTTATCAGTTTGTTATTTATTTCATTCACAGTATTCTTTATTACTGTTGTCTCAGATATTGGCTCCTTCCTAGTTTCTTCTTGTGTCTCCTCAATTCTTTTTAATCTCTCCATTATTGTCTTGATATCTACTTTTGTAGTTTGAGAACCTTCATTCTGGGGGCTCTTCATTGTTTGCATTCTGAAGTCAGTTTCTCAGTGTCTGCC
>NW_007141800.1:0-604 GCF_000164805.1 Carlito syrichta | reverse complement strand
CAATTTTCTTGAATGATCTCGTGGAAAGTTTGTTCCAGTGTGGTCTTTGTCTCTCTTTCTGCCTCAGGAAGGCCAATTACTCTTAGGTTAGGCCTCTTGAGGTAATCGCTCATCTCTTGAAGGTTTTGTTCTGCCTTTTTGAGCTTATTTTCTGTGTTTTTAAGAGTTTGGATTGTTTCTATATTTTGGTCCTCAAGCTCTGAGATTCTTTCTTCTGCTTGGGTAATTCTGCTTTCCATGCTTATCAGTTTGTTATTTATTTCATTCACAGTATTCTTTATTACTGTTGTCTCAGATATCGGCTCCTTCCTAGTTTCTTCTTGTGTCTTCTCAATTCTTTTTAATCTCTCCATTATTGTCTTGATATCTACTTTTGTAGTTTGAGAACCTTCATTCTGGGGGCTCTTCATTGTTTGCATTCTGAAGTCAGTTTTCTCATTGTCTGCCCTCACATGGGTCTGGGAGGCACCCATACTCTTCTTTTGGTTTTTTTTCATTTGTGTAGATTTTTCTCTCTCTCCCCCTTTCCCTCCTTTAATTCTGTTTTTGAGGGAAGGTGACGTTGATTTATTTCTCTTCTGCAAAATCCTGTTCTTCCTTATGA
>NW_007141799.1:0-5115 GCF_000164805.1 Carlito syrichta | reverse complement strand
CTCTGAGATTCTTTCTTCTGCTTGGGTAATTCTGCTTTCCATGCTTATCAGTTTGTTATTTATTTCATTCACAGTATTCTTTATTACTGTTGTCTCAGATATCGGCTCCTTCCTAGTTTCTTCTTGTGTCTCCTCAATTCTTTTTAATCTCTCCATTATTGTCTTGATATCTACTTTTGTAGTTTGAGAACCTTCATTCTGGGGGCTCTTCATTGTTTGCATTCTGAAGTCAGTTTTCTCAGTGTCTGCCCTCCCAGGGGTCTGGGAGGCACCCATACTCTTCTTTTGGTTTTTCTTCATTTGTGTAGATTTTTTTCTCTCTCCCCCTTTCCCTCCTTTAATTCTGTTTTTGAGGGAAGGTGACGTTGCTTTTATTTCTCTTCTGCAATATCCTGTTCTTCCTTATGAGGGTCTTCTGGCTTTGTTCAATTTTCAGGTTGGAGTATAGGCTGCAATCTGTACTTTTTGCAGTTTTGAGGTTTAATTGAGAGGGAAGCTGTGGTTCAGAATGTATATGCTGATTTTAGCATCCACGAACAGGTGTATGAGCACACTGGAACCTATTTCTCTCTGCCTTACAATCTATCTATTCAGCAGTATGTTGTCTCTGCCTTGAGAATGGCGAGGCAGTTCTTGCAGATCTGTTTTTCTCCGCTTGTCTGGGTCCCCCAGCTTGGGGTCTCATGCTGAGTGCCTCAGCCAGGGTGGGCCCAGAGTTCCAGAGCTCCAAAGCTCCAAAGAGCAGCAGGGAGAGTGGCCCTGGCACCCCACAGGGTGCTTCAGCCAGGAATGGGACTGATGTCTCTGAGGGCGAGTGTCCAGAGCCTCCCTCAGTGACTGGCAGCTCGGTGCCCAGTGCCGGGCTGAATACAATGTAGCCAGGGAGGGAGTTGGGAGAGGGCTGGGACCTGAGACTCCCACATGCACACAGTGGAACAGCAGAAACAGGGGGCCGCAATATCTGGCCCTGCGTGGGACCAAAGGTCCCTGGGCCTCACACCAGCATGGCTGGTGGTGTGCTGGGGCATGGGGGAAGAGAAGTAAGTGTCTTTTTGGGAACTCACATTCAGAGAATCTCACAAGTTCAGCTATGCCGTCACCATCTTGTTCCCATCTCGATTAAGTTTTATATACAAATATTCTTTCCCAAACTTGAGAAAGTCAATGAAATTAACAACTGGGTAGATGAATAAACAGTTCCTTCCAAATAATGAGTAATTTGTGATATTTCTGAGCTTAATTTGACAATTATGAATCAATAACAATTTTCCTTAGTCTGAGATCTTTTCTACCTTCTGAGGGAAGTAAAAGATTTGAATATATCAATATGTTCTATAGTTCATAACTTATAATCATTGCCATCATCAACCACCAGTGAGGAGGTGGTGGGGAGTCTGTAGACCCAAGGCCAATGAGGTTGCATCTTCAGGGTGACATGGAGATACTGAGCACATCATCTGCTTGTCTTGCTTATGACTACATGGAGCTTGCACTTTGCACAAAGCTCACCCCTCCAACACTTACCCATATTTCTGCCCGAGATATATTCTCCCTGCATCTCTCGGTCAGTGAGTAGAGCTCCACAGTAGTTTCCAATATTAGGTCCACATTTTGCCCTTCTCAATCATCTGCATCACTCTTCCCTTGTTGATGTGTGCATCAAAAGTTCTGTACCAGGGCAGGTACATGGTGGGTTTTTTCTGGACATACATCTGCCCATTCTCTAGGAACATAAAGAGAGGTTCTTGTTACACCCTGTGCCAGCTCTGGAAAATAATTCAAATCAATGGCAACACCTACTACCTCTGCTCTCTGGGATTTATGGTTCTGCTAAAAAGACAAGTAACACATAAACAATCGGAGACAATTTAGGACAGAATGAGACAGTGCCAAGGCCTAGGGCAATTTCAGTGTAGACAATTTAGACAACAGCAATCTCATAACGTCTTGGGCTAGAAATGTTCTCTTCCTATTCAGTAGTTAGTTGCTTTATTTTGGGAGTGAACCCTGAGGAAATAAACTTTTGTTATGAGTCAGAGTCTTACTCTGTCACCCACCATGCCTGGATATTTTTTGATTTTTCTGGAGAGATGAGATCTTACTATATTTCCCAGGCTGGAGATTTAAAAAAAAATTATGCTTTTTGAGATTTTTTTTGTTAATCTATAAAGGATTGATAATATGACTGATTAATTTCACCAGCATCAGGTGAAAAATAGTCAATGAAAAAACTACTGTGCATTCAGCTGAAAGACACAACAGCATAATAAGCTTATAATGAGTGCCCCTTTAAAAAATATTTTAAAACTCCCATTTGACATAAATGCACTAAGAAGAAATAACCTTTAAGACAAGAGCCCTTTCATCCTCCTCTAATTCTTGAATAAAAACAGGACACGCTTTATGTATACCACGTATCCTAAGTGAAAGCTGATCAGTAACTCAGAGATGGTGATCTTATCCATGGAAACACAGAGGAGACCACATAACTGTAAGTGAGAAAAGCTGAGCAGGTGGGAATCCTGGAAGTGGCTAGTAACAGGAACCATTCACAAGAAGGTCAGCTTAAGGAAGACCACCCCAGAAGCCACCAGATGATTGGGAAAGTGTTTACTAATGGAATTGATTAAGTAGTCTTTTCCTGTCTTTCATCCACATTGGATTTTCTCTGGTATTTAATTCTTAATCATTTCAGAAGCAGAAAACTGCAGCTGTATTTGAATGTTTGTTCCTTTGTGATATACACACACTAAGTGCCAGATGTAGCAGCTCACAGGCCTTGATTAAGCAAAATAAAAAATTCCACTTAAAACTGCGTAATAAAACCTTTCTGACTTCTGAGGACCCATCTATCCAGCACACAAGGCCAAACAGGACAGTCATTTAGCATTTGTTAAATTAATATTTATTTAGGGGGTATGCAAAGAGTGGAATAAGTTTGAAACTTCAAGTATTAAGCAAACTTACCTAGTAAAGGTGTCAACCATGACACCTTAAGGGTGGAACAGGAAGGGGAAGATATTATGGCTTGGTTGCAAAAATATTTTGACAGGAGATTGAACTTTTTAAAAGCCAGGGGTGTGTTAATGATCACAACAACCTTTTACTTCCACAGACTTGAAGCTTCCTCTCTGAATAATTCTTTGCACCTGTAACTATCCTCCACACCAGGAGAAAAAGGCCAAAAATCCCCAAAGAAAGAACAAAAATCCCTGCAGCAAGGCATTTTTGACATTTCATTCACTGGGTTTGTAATCACCTAAAAAGGACGACCAGAGCTCAGGACTTTTTGTTTCTGCAGTGAGTGTCACCATGATCACAAATCCACAGAACTATGCACTGGGGCCTTCTTGTCTCTGTTCTGTTGAGTCATGGAAAACACAGTCTCACACCCCAAAGATTGAAACGTGTTTATATTCTATAGAAGTAATACTTGAATGATATATTAAGAGGGATTTATCCTCAGGACAAAACCAAAACAAAAATCTCCAAACTACAGCCAGCTCCACAAGCTAATCTTTTGGAAAAAAAACAGTTTTCTTCTTTTCTTACAAGGTCTCTGAATCCACACAGCAAATTAGACCAAGTTCAAAGGCAAAGCCAAAAACATAAAGGAGGGTGGGATGTTCTCAGGAGATAAATGTCAGAGAGACCTGCGATTGTAATGAAGAACTAGATCCAGGAGACCTGTTAAGTCAAAAATGGCTTTGAAAAACTCAGACATTTTACACTTCAAAGAGGATTGTGACATTTGAAAGGTTTTAGATGGGGAGCAAGCAGGGCGTTTTCACTTATAACTAAATGGGAGAGAACTTCCAGTAGGAGGGAAACCAGGATAATGCAGAAAGTCTCTGGCTTTGTTGTGTTCAGAGGAGGAGTATGTCAGCCAAGAAGCAAAGAGACTTTTGTGGGGGTAGGGAGAGAAGCCTAAATAGGAGGGTTTGGAACCCTGGAATCAGAGGTCTCAGCATCTAGCTGGAGGTTCTCAGCGTCTGACTCCCTTTTTCATTTGTATATGCAAATATCTGCCCTCCCCCAACACTACAGGCCTTTTTAGGACCACTCTGTGTAAAATAACACACATCTCCATCCCCTAATCCTTTTCTCTCCCCTTTGCTCACAGCAGGGATCATTAACTACCACATTCTATTTTTCTGTTTGTTTTTTTAATTGGATTTTCACTCTGATTCCCAGGCTGAAGTGTAGTGGCATAAATGGCAACTCACTGCGGCCGTGACCTCCTGGGCTCAGTTGATCCTTCTGCCTCAGCCTCCCAGTAGCTGGGACTACAAGTGTGCACTTCCATGCCCAGCTAATTCTTTAATCTTTTGTAGAGATGAGGTCTTGCTACATTGCCCAGTTTGCTCTCAAATTCCTGAGCTCACGAAATCCTCCTGCCTCAGTCTCCCTAAGTGCTGGGATTACAGGCATGAGCTGCCATGACTGGCCTCTATTTTGGTTTATTACCTGTCTTTCTCTGCAAGAAAAGATGTGTTAATGCAAAGGTGCTCTTTCTGGGTTCTTTTGGCTTATCTGGTTTTCTTTCCCTCTATGCTCAGGCCCCATCCTTTCCATAGGCTCTCCATAAACACTTTTGAGGAAGTGAACTGTGGGGGCTTCCATAGTTACTGCAGACCTGTACCTGTGATCATCATGCTTCTCTACAACATGTCCACTAAAATAGGAGATCTAAGTAGGGACACAGGAAAGGCAGTGAGACAGGGAACTACTGGGACATAAGCTTCCTCCTATCTTTCCTTTGGAAAGTCTACACAAACTTCAAGTGCCAAGGTTAAGGATCTGTGAGAGTGGAATTCAGTCAATGTGACCACAGAGGGATGTCAAAAGCAGAGCACTGTTTTGTTTTGTGTTCTTTTCCATAAAGAATTAGAAAGTGACCTCCCATATGACCCAGGAATCCCCCTACTGGGAATATACCCAGAGGGACTCAAATCATTCTATGAAAAAGATACCTGCACACACATGCTTATTGCAGCACTATTCACAATAGCAAAAACATGGAACCAACGGTGCCGCCCATCAAAAGTGGACTAGATGAAAAAAAGTGATACATATACACAATATTACACAGTCATAAAGAAGGACAAAATCTTG
>NW_007141798.1:0-4800 GCF_000164805.1 Carlito syrichta | reverse complement strand
CCTTTCCTCCCCTTCTTTAATTCTGTTTTTGAGGGAAGGTGACGTTGATTTATTTCTCTTCTGCAATATCCTGTTCTTCCTTATGAGGGTCTTTTGGCTTTGTTCAATTTTCAGGTTGGAGTATAGGCTGCAATCTGTACTTTTTGCAGTTTTGAGGTTTAATTGAGAGGGAAGCTGTGGTTCAGAATGTATATGCTGATTTTAGCATCCACGAACAGGTGTATGAGCACACTGGAACCTATTTCCCTCTGCCTTACAATCTATCTATTCAGCAGTATGTTGTCTCTGCCTTGAGAATGGCGAGGCAGTTCTTGCAGATCTGTTTTTCTCCGCTTGTCTGGGTCCCCCAGCTTGGGGTCTCATGCTGAGTGCCTCAGCCAGGGTGGGCCCAGAGTTCCAGAGCTCCAAAGCTCCAAAGGGCAGGCAGGGAGAGTGGCCCTGGGCACCCCACAGGGTGCTTCAGCCAGGAATGGGACTGGTGTCTCTGAGGGGCGGGTGTCCAGAGCCTCCCTCAGTGACTGGCAGCTCGGTGCCCAGTGCCGGGCTGAATACAATGTAGCCAGGGAGGGAGTTGGGAGAGGGCTGGGACCTGAGACTCCCACATGCACACAGTGGAACAGCAGAAACAGGGGGCCGCAATATCTGGCCCTGCGTGGGACCAAAGGTCCCTGGGCCTCACACCAGCATGGCTGGTGGTTTGCTGGGGCATGAGGGAAGAGAAGTAAGTGTCTTTTTGGGAACTCACATTCAGAGAATCTCACAAGTTCAGCTATGCCGTCACCATCTTGTTCCCATCTCGATTAAGTTTTATATACAAATATTCTTTCCCAAACTTGAGAAAGTCAATGAAATTAACAACTGGGTAGATGAATAAACAGTTCCTTCCAAATAATGAGTAATTTGTGATATTTCTGAGCTTAATTTGACAATTATGAATCAATAACAATTTTCCTCAGTCTGAGATCTTTTCTACCTTCTGAGGGAAGACAAAAGATTTGAATATATCAATATGTTCTATAGTTCATAACTTATAATCATTGCCATCATCAACCACCAGTGAGGAGGTGGTGGGGAGTCTGTAGACCCAAGGCCAATGAGGTTGCATCTTCAGGGTGACATGGAGATACTGAGCACATCATCTGCTTGTCTTGCTTATGACTACATGGAGCTTGCACTTTGCACAAAGCTCACCCCTCCAACACTTACCCATATTTCTGCCCGAGATATATTCTCCCTGCATCTCTCGGTCAGTGAGTAGAGCTCCACAGTAGTTTCCAATATTAGGTCCACATTTTGCCCTTCTCAATCATCTGCATCACTCTTCCCTTGTTGATGTGTGCATCAAAAGTTCTGTACCAGGGCAGGTACATGGTGGGTTTTTTCTGGACATACATCTGCCCATTCTCTAGGAACATAAAGAGAGGTTCTTGTTACACCCTGTGCCAGCTCTGGAAAATAATTCAAATCAATGGCAACACCTACTACCTCTGCTCTCTGGGATTTATGGTTCTGCTAAAAAGACAAGTAACACATAAACAATCGGAGACAATTTAGGACAGAATGAGACAGTGCCAAGGCCTAGGGCAATTTCAGTGTAGACAATTTAGACAACAGCAATCTCATAACGTCTTGGGCTAGAAATGTTCTCTTCCTATTCAGTAGTTAGTTGCTTTATTTTGGGAGTGAACCCTGAGGAAATAAACTTTTGTTATGAGTCAGAGTCTTACTCTGTCACCCACCATGCCTGGATATTTTTTGATTTTTCTGGAGAGATGAGATCTTACTATATTTCCCAGGCTGGAGATTTTAAAAAAAAATTATGCTTTTTGAGATTTTTCTTTGTTAATCTATAAAGGATTGATAATATGACTGATTAATTTCACCAGCATCAGGTGAAAAATAGTCAATGAAAAAACTACTGTGCATTCAGCTGAAAGACACAACAGCATAATAAGCTTATAATGAGTGCCCCTTTAAAAAATATTTTAAAACTCCCATTTGACATAAATGCACTAAGAAGAAATAACCTTTAAGACAAGAGCCCTTTCATCCTCCTCTAATTCTTGAATAAAAACAGGACACGCTTTATGTATACCACGTATCCTAAGTGAAAGCTGATCAGTAACTCAGAGATGGTGATCTTATCCATGGAAACACAGAGGAGACCACATAACTGTAAGTGAGAAAAGCTGAGCAGGTGGGAATCCTGGAAGTGGCTAGTAACAGGAACCATTCACAAGAAGGTCAGCTTAAGGAAGACCACCCCAGAAGCCACCAGATGATTGGGAAAGTGTTTACTAATGGAATTGATTAAGTAGTCTTTTCCTGTCTTTCATCCACATTGGATTTTCTCTGGTATTTAATTCTTAATCATTTCAGAAGCAGAAAACTGCAGCTGTATTTGAATGTTTGTTCCTTTGTGATATACACACACTAAGTGCCAGATGTAGCAGCTCACAGGCCTTGATTAAGCAAAATAAAAAATTCCACTTAAAACTGCATAATAAAACCTTTCTGACTTCTGAGGATCCATCTATCCAGCACACAAGGCCAAACAGGACAGTCATTTAGCATTTGTTAAATTAATATTTATTTAGGGGGTATGCAAAGAGTTGAATAAGTTTGAAACTTCAAGTATTAAGCAAACTTACCTAGTAAAGGTATCAACCATGACACCCTTAAGGGTGGAACAGGAAGGGGAAGATATTTATGGCTTGGTTGCAAAAATATTTTGACAGGAGATTGGACTTTTTAAAAGCCAGGGGTGTGTTAATGATCACAACAACCTTTTACTTCCACAGACTTGAAGCTTCCTCTATGAATAATTCTTTGCACCTGTAACTATCCTCCACACCAGGAGAAAAAGGCCAAAAATCCCCAAAGAAAGAACAAAAATCCCTGCAGCAAGGCATTTTTGACATTTCATTCACTGGGTTTGTAATCACCTAAAAAGGACGACCAGAACTCAGGACTTTTTGTTTCTGCAGTGAGTGTCACCATGATCACAGATCCACAGAACTATGCACTGGGGCCTTCTTGTCTCTGTTCTGTTGAGTCATGGAAAACACAGTCTCACACCCCAAAGATTGAAACGTGTTTATATTCTAGAGAAGTAATACTTGAATGATATATTAAGAGGGATTTATCCTCAAGACAAAATCAAAACAAAAATCTCCAAACTACAGCCAGCTCCACAAGCTAATCTTTTGGGGAAAAACGGTTTTCTTCTTTTCTTACAAGGTCTCTGAATCCACACAGTAAATTAGACCAAGTTCAAAGGCAAAGCCAAAAACATAAAGGAGGGTGGGATGTTCTCAGGAGATAAATGTCAGAGAGACCTGCTATTGTAATGAAGAACTAGATCCAGGAGACCTGTTAAGTCAAAAATGGCTTTGAAAAACTCAGACATTTTACACTTCAAAGAGGATTGTGACATTTGAAAGGTTTTAGATGGGGAGCAAGCAGGGCATTTTCACTTATAACTAAATGGGAGAGAACTTCCAGTAGGAGGGAAACTAGGATGATGCAGAAAGCCTCTGGCTTTGTTGTGTTCAGAGGAGGAGTATGTCAGCCAAGAAGCAAAGATACTTTTGTGGGGATAGGGAGAGAAGCCTAAATAGGAGGCTTTGGAACCCTGGAATCAGAGGTCTCAGCATCTAGCTGGAGGTTCTCAGCGTCTGACTCCCTTTTTCATTTGTATATGCAAATATCTGCCCTCCCCCAACACTACAGGCCTTTTTAGGACCACTCTGTGCAAAATAACACACATCTCCATCCCCTAATCCTTTTCTCTCCCCTTTGCTCACAGCAGGGATCATTAACTACCACATTCTATTTTTCTGTTTGTTTTTTTAATTGGATTTTCACTCTGATTCCCAGGCTGAAGTGTAGTGGCATAAATGGCAACTCACTGCGGCCGTGACCTCCTGGGCTCAGTTGATCCTTCTGCCTCAGCCTCCCAGTAGCTGGGACTACAAGTGTGCACTTCCATGCCCAGCTAATTCTTTAATCTTTTGTAGAGATGAGGTCTTGCTACATTGCCCAGTTTGCTCTCAAATTCCTGAGCTCACGAAATCCTCCTGCCTCAGTCTCCCTAAGTGCTGGGATTACAGGCATGAGCTGCCATGACTGGCCTCTATTTTGGTTTATTACCTGTCTTTCTCTGCAAGAAAAGATGTGTTAATGCAAAGGTGCTCTTTCTGGGTTCTTTTGGCTTATCTGGTTTTCTTTCCCTCTATGCTCAGGCCCCATCCTTTCCATAGGCTCTCCATAAACACTTTTGAGGAAGTGAACTGTGGGGGCTTCCATAGTTACTGCAGACCTGTACCTGTGATCATCGTGCTTCTCTACAACATGTCCACTAAAATAGGAGATCTAAGTAGGGACACAGGAAAGGCAGTGAGACAGGGAAGTACTGGGACATAAGCTTCCTCCTATCTTTCCTTTGGAAAGTCTACACAAACTTCAAGTGCCAAGGTTAAGGATCTGTGAGAGTGGAATTCAGTCAATGTGACCACAGAGGGATGTCAAAAGCAGAGCACTGTTTTGTTTTGTGTTCTTTTCCATAAAGAATTAGAAAGTGACCTCCCATATGACCCAGGAATCCCCCTACTGGGAATATACCCAGAGGGACTCAAATCATTCTATGAAAAAGATACCTGCACACACATGCTTATTGCAGCACTATTCACAATAGCAAAAACATGGAACCAACGGTGCCGCCCATCAAAAGTGGACTAGATGAAAAAAAGTGATACATATACACAATATTACACAGTCATAAAGAAGGACAAAATCTTG
>NW_007141797.1:0-5079 GCF_000164805.1 Carlito syrichta | reverse complement strand
TCCAAAGCTCCAAAGGGCAGGCAGGGAGGAGTGGCCCTGGGCACCCCCAGGGTGCTCAGCCAGGAATGGGACTGGTGTCTCTGAGGGCGGTGTCCAGAGCCCCCTCAGTGACTGGCAGCTCGGTGCCCAGTGCCGGGCTGAATACAATGTAGCCAGGGAGGGAGTTGGGAGAGGGCTGGGACCTGAGACTCCCACATGCACACAGTGGAACAGCAGAAACAGGGGGCCGCAATATCTGGCCCTGCGTGGGACCAAAGGTCCCTGGGCCTCACACCAGCATGGCTGGTGGTGTGCTGGGGCATGGGGGAAGAGAAGTAAGTGTCTTTTTGGGAACTCACATTCAGAGAATCTCACAAGTTCAGCTATGCCGTCACCATCTTGTTCCCATCTCGATTAAGTTTTATATACAAATATTCTTTCCCAAACTTGAGAAAGTCAATGAAATTAACAACTGGGTAGATGAATAAACAGTTCCTTCCAAATAATGAGTAATTTGTGATATTTCTGAGCTTAATTTGACAATTATGAATCAATAACAATTTTCCTTAGTCTGAGATCTTTTCTACCTTCTGAGGGAAGTAAAAGATTTGAATATATCAATATGTTCTATAGTTCATAACTTATAATCATTGCCATCATCAACCACCAGTGAGGAGGTGGTGGGGAGTCTGTAGACCCAAGGCCAATGAGGTTGCATCTTCAGGGTGACATGGAGATACTGAGCACATCATCTGCTTGTCTTGCTTATGACTACATGGAGCTTGCACTTTGCACAAAGCTCACCCCTCCAACACTTACCCATATTTCTGCCCGAGATATATTCTCCCTGCATCTCTCGGTCAGTGAGTAGAGCTCCACAGTAGTTTCCAATATTAGGTCCACATTTTGCCCTTCTCAATCATCTACATCACTCTTCTCTTGTTGATGTGTGCATCAAAAGTTCTGTACCAGGGCAGGTACGTGGTGGGTTTTTTTGGACATACATCTGCCCATTCTCTAGGAACATAAAGAGAGGTTCTTGTTACACCCTGTGCCAGCTCTGAAAAATAATTCAAATCAATGACAACACCTACTACCTCTGCTCTCTGGGATTTATGGTTCTGCTAAAAAGACAAGTAACACATAAACAATCGGAGACAATTTAGGACAGAATGAGACAGTGCCAAGGCCTAGGGCAATTTCAGTGTAGACAATTTAGACAACAGTAATCTCAAAACGTCTTGGGCTAGAAATGTTCTCTTCCTATTCAGTAGTTAGTTGCTTTATTTTGGGAGTGAACCCTGAGTAAATAAACTTTTGTTATGAGTCAGAGTCTTACTCTATCACCCACCATGCCTGGATATTTTTTGATTTTTCTGGAGAGATGAGATCTTACTATATTTCCCAGGCTGGAGATTTTAAAAAAAAATTATGCTTTTTGAGATTTTTCTTTGTTAATCTATAAAGGATTGATAATATGACTGATTAATTTCACCAGCATCAGGTGAAAAATAGTCAATGAAAAAACTACTGTGCATTCAGCTGAAAGACACAACAGCATAATAAGCTTATAATGAGTGCCCCTTTAAAAAATATTTTAAAACTCCCATTTGAAATAAATACACTAAGAAGAAATAACCTTTAAGACAAGAGCCCTTTCATCCTCCTCTAATTCTTGAATAAAAACAGGACACGCTTTATGTATACCACGTATCCTAAGTGAAAGCTGATCAGTAACTCAGAGATGGTGATCTTATCCATGGAAACACAGAGGAGACCACATAACTGTAAGTGAGAAAAGCTGAGCAGGTGGGAATCCTGGAAGTGGCTAGTAACAGGAACCATTCACAAGAAGGTCAGCTTAAGGAAGACCACCCCAGAAGCCACCAGATGATTGGGAAAGTGTTTACTAATGGAATTGATTAAGTAGTCTTTTCCTGTCTTTCATCCACATTGGATTTTCTCTGGTATTTAATTCTTAATCATTTCAGAAGCAGAAAACTGCAGCTGTATTGAATGTTTGTTCCTTTGTGATATACACACACTAAGTGCCAGATGTAGCAGCTCACAGGCCTTGATTAAGCAAAATAAAAAATTCCACTTAAAACTGCGTAATAAAACCTTTCTGACTTCTGAGGATCCATCTATCCAGCACACAAGGCCAAACAGGACAGTCATTTAGCATTTGTTAAATTAATATTTATTTAGGGGGTATGCAAAGAGTTGAATAAGTTTGAAACTTCAAGTATTAAGTAAACTTACCTAGTAAAGGTGTAAACCATGACACCCTTAAGGGTGGAACAGGAAGGGGAAGATATTTATGGCTTGGTTGCAAAAATATTTTGACAGGAGATTGGACTTTTTAAAAGCCAGGGGTGTGTTAATGATCACAACAACCTTTTACTTCCACAGACTTGAAGCTTCCTCTCTGAATAATTCTTTGCACCTGTAACTATCCTCCACACCAGGAGAAAAAGGCCAAAAATCCCCAAAGAAAGAACAAAAATCCCTGCAGCAAGGCATTTTTGACATTTCATTCACTGGGTTTGTAATCACCTAAAAAGGACGACCAGAACTCAGGACTTTTTGTTTCTGCAGTGAGTGTCACCATGATCACAGATCCACAGAACTATGCACTGGGGCCTTCTTGTCTCTGTTCTGTTGAGTCATGGAAAACACAGTCTCACACCCCAAAGATTGAAACGTGTTTATATTCTAGAGAAGTAATACTTGAATGATATATTAAGAGGGATTTATCCTCAGACAAAAATCAAAACAAAAATCTCCAAACTACAGCCAGCTCCACCAGCTAATCTTTTGGGGAAAAACGGTTTTCTTCTTTTCTTACAAGGTCTCTGAATCCACACAGCAAATTAGACCAAGTTCAAAGGCAAAGCCAAAAACATAAAGGAGGGTGGGATGTTCTCAGGAGATAAATGTCAGAGAGACCTGCGATTGTAATGAAGAACTAGATCCAGGAGACCTGTTAAGTCAAAAATGGCTTTGAAAAACTCAGACATTTTACACTTCAAAGAGGATTGTGACATTTGAAAGGTTTTAGATGGGGAGCAAGCAGGGCATTTTCACTTATAACTAAATGGGAGAGAACTTCCAGTAGGAGGGAAACTAGGATAATGCAGAAAGTCTCTGGCTTTGTTGTGTTCAGAGGAGGAGTATGTCAGCCAAGAAGCAAAGAGACTTTTGTGGGGGTAGGGAGAGAAGCCTAAATAGGAGGGTTTGGAACCCTGGAATCAGAGGTCTCAGCATCTAGCTGGAGGTTCTCAGCGTCTGACTCCCTTTTTCATTTGTATATGCAAATATCTGCCCTCCCCCAACACTACAGGCCTTTTTAGGACCACTCTGTGTAAAATAACACACATCTCCATCCCCTAATCCTTTTCTCTCCCCTTTGCTCACAGCAGGGATCATTAACTACCACATTCTATTTTTCTGTTTGTTTTTTTAATTGGATTTTCACTCTGATTCCCAGGCTGAAGTGTAGTGGCATAAATGGCAACTCACTGCGGCCGTGACCTCCTGGGCTCAGTTGATCCTTCTGCCTCAGCCTCCCAGTAGCTGGGACTACAAGTGTGCACTTCCATGCCCAGCTAATTCTTTAATCTTTTGTAGAGATGAGGTCTTGCTACATTGCCCAGTTTGCTCTCAAATTCCTGAGCTCACGAAATCCTCCTGCCTCAGTCTCCCTAAGTGCTGGGATTACAGGCATGAGCTGCCATGACTGGCCTCTATTTTGGTTTATTACCTGTCTTTCTCTGCAAGAAAAGATGTGTTAATGCAAAGGTGCTCTTTCTGGGTTCTTTTGGCTTATCTGGTTTTCTTTCCCTCTATGCTCAGGCCCCATCCTTTCCATAGGCTCTCCATAAACACTTTTGAGGAAGTGAACTGTGGGGGCTTCCATAGTTACTGCAGACCTGTACCTGTGATCATCGTGCTTCTCTACAACATGTCCACTAAAATAGGAGATCTAAGTAGGGACACAGGAAAGGCAGTGAGACAGGGAAGTACTGGGACATAAGCTTCCTCCTATCTTTCCTTTGGAAAGTCTACACAAACTTCAAGTGCCAAGGTTAAGGATCTGTGAGAGTGGAATTCAGTCAATGTGACCACAGAGGGATGTCAAAAGCAGAGCACTGTTTTGTTTGTGTTCTTTTCCCATAAAGAATTAGAAAGTGACCTCCCATATAATACAGGAATCCCCCTACTGGGAATATACCCAGAGGGACTCAAATCATTCTATGAAAAAGATACCTACACACACATGCTTATTGCAGCACTATTCACAATAGCAAAAACATGGAACCAACGGTGCCGCCCATTGAAAATGGACTAGATGAAAAAAAGTGATACATATACACAATATTACACAGTCATAAAGAAGGACAAAATCTTGAACTTCACAGCACCTTGGACAGATTTAGAGTCTGTAATACTCAGTGATCCATCACAGAAACAAAGAACCGAGTACCACATGCTCTCACTCATAAGTGGACCCTGAATATTTAGTGTAGCGCTGTCTTAATGGAACATTCTAAAGCCACACAAGGAAACTTGGGTAACTGTCCCGCCTTTCCCTCTCCCCATGAAATGTCTGATAAATGTTTAAATTTGACTGTCTCAGCCCACACTGCTGTCTTGAGAGTGGAGAGACAGAGAGAGGGAGAGGGAGAGGGAGAGGGAGAGAGAGAGAGAGATGAGAGATTAAGAAAGACACAGATACAAAGACAAAGAAAAGAAAAGTTGGGGCCAGATGGAACCGTTTCCTCTGATGGAGGAGAAGTGACCCTGAACTAGCACAGCATGTTTATTTTATAATCAAGCACAAAGGAAGGTAGAAGGGATTCAAGGTTTGTGAGGGAGCCATCACGGAATTATATTGCTACCTAAAAGCTGAGCTGTACTGCAGTTATCTTGTTGTATCTAAGGCTTTATCTGTACTATGTGCACCCAGATGTGTGGGCATCTGAGACACCATTTCTTGTAACAGAATGCATCCCTTGCCTTTGGTTAGGATGCAGAGCTATCAAGTGAGACCTTGCCTTTGCTTGAGGTCAATAAGTGAGACCTTGTCTTCACTTGGGG
>NW_007141796.1:0-862 GCF_000164805.1 Carlito syrichta | reverse complement strand
TAAGTGGACCCTGAATATTTAGTGTAGCGCTGTCTTAATGGAACATTCTAAAGCCACACAAGGAAACTTGGGTAACTGTCCCGCCTTTCCCTCTCCCCATGAAATGTCTGATAAATGTTTAAATTTGACTGTCTCAGCCCACACTGCTGTCTTGAGAGTGGAGAGACAGAGAGAGGGAGAGGGAGAGGGAGAGGGAGAGAGAGAGAGAGATGAGAGATTAAGAAAGACACAGATACAAAGACAAAGAAAAGAAAAGTTGGGGCCAGATGGAACCGTTTCCTCTGATGGAGGAGAAGTGACCCTGAACTAGCACAGCATGTTTATTTTATAATCAAGCACAAAGGAAGGTAGAAGGGATTCAAGGTTTGTGAGGGAGCCATCACAGAATTATATTGCTACCTAAAAGCTGAGCTGTACTGCAGTTATCTTGTTGTATCTAAGGCTTTATCTGTACTATGTGCACCCAGATGTGTGGGCATCTGAGACACCATTTCTTGTAACAGAATGCATCCCTTGCCTTTGGTTAGGATGCAGAGCTATCAAGCGAGACCTTGCCTTTGCTTGAGGTCAATAAGTGAGACCTTGTCTTCACTTGGGGCCTTTACTCAAGGCCTGCTACAGTGACAGCGCTTGTCCACTCCCACATCACATCTGCTGCCGACATCCCCTTTTTTATTTTCTAAATGCAGTCAATGGACAGTTACTGCTGTGGCTATGAGTTGGCATTAGAGGACTTCAGATCCTACTGAGGAAAAAAAAAGGAGATTAGACGAAATATGAAAAATCTCAGAATATACCAAGCAGAATGTTTCAACATTTTAAAGGGATTGAATCCCTTGAGATCATTAAGAGCATTTTGTGC
>NW_007141795.1:0-982 GCF_000164805.1 Carlito syrichta | reverse complement strand
CCTAGTCGGTTCTCTCATCCACTGACTAGTTAAGTCAGGTCACATGTTGGCTCATGCGCTGGCCAACTGGTCAAGTCAGTTAACCGATCCACCAACTAGCCGTCCAAGTAGTAAAGTGAACTAAACAGTCATCTGACTAGTCGACCAAGTTGTCAGCTGACAAGTTAACACAGTTAACTTTTCGGCAGATTAGTTAGGTCAGATAACATGTCAGTGAAATAGTCGACCTACTAGTTAGCTCAGCAACCGAGCAGGCAACTAGTCAACATTGCTAACTAGTGGGCCAACTCATCAGTCATCTTGTTAATACAGCTAACTAGGCGGCCGACTAGTCGGCCGACTTGTTGAGCCAGCTAACTCATTGGGCGAGCAGGCAGCCAATGTGTTAAACAATCTAAGTAGTCAGCCAACTCGTCAGCCTGCAAGTTAATTCACCTAGATAGCTCGTTAACCAACTAGTTAAGTCAGTCAGTTAACTCATTTAATAACTAGTTAAAACAGTTAGCAAACTCATTAACCAACTCGTTAAGTCAGCTACCTATCTTGTTAGACAACTAGTTAAGTCAGCTAACTAACCAGCTAGCTAGCTAAGTAAGCAAGCTAAGTCAGCTAGCTCACTAGTTAGCTAACTATTTAAGTCACCTACTTAAGTCTGCTACCTAACTAGTTAGATAATTATTAAAGCAGCTAGTTATTCAGCTTGTTAAATAGTTAGCTAACTATTTAATTCAGGTAGTTAAGTCAGCTAGCTAACTTGTTAAGTCGGCCAGTGAAGTCAGCTAGCTAAGTAGTTAAGTCAGATAGCTAAGTCAGCTAGTTAAGTCAGCTTTCTAATTTATTCAGATGGTTAAGATATTTAGCTTGCTAGTTAGCTAATGGGTTAAGTTAGCAGGTGGAGTGGGGTAGTTAGCTAGTTAACTAATGGGTTAAGCCAGCTGGCTGAGTCAGCTAGGTAGCTAGTTAGCAAACGGGTTGTGTCAGG
>NW_007141794.1:0-775 GCF_000164805.1 Carlito syrichta | reverse complement strand
TTTTCTTCTGTGTGTTTGTAGGGATATAAATTCCCCTCTTACTACAGCTTTCAAGGAGTCCCAGAGATATTGGTAGGATGTTTCTTCATTTTCATTTGTTTCCAGGTATCTTTTGATCTCTGTTTTGATTTCATCATTGACCCAGGAGTTGTTTAGCATCATGCTGTTTAGTGTCCATGTCTTTGTGGGTTTTGTGGGGACCTTGTTGGTGTCAATGTTTATTTTTATTCCACTGTGGTCCGAGAAGGTGCATGGTAGAATTTCAGACCTTTTAAATTTGCTTATGCTTGATTTATGTCCAATTATGTGGTCAATCTTAGAATATGTTCCATGCGGTGATGAGTAGAATGTATATTCTGTGGTCTTTGGATGGAGTGTTCTGTAGGTATCAATTAAGTCCATTTGATCCAGCGTCTCATTGAGTGTCCGGATCTCCTTGTTGATTTTTTGTTCTGATGATCTGTCTAGGGTTGTGAGTGGGGTATTAAAGTCCCCTGGTATGATGGTTTTGGAGTCAATATCTTTCTTTAGTTTTCCTAGAAGTTGCTTTATGAAAGTTGGCGTACCTATGTTGGGTGCATATATGTTTAGGTTATTCTTGTTGATGGAGTGAACCTTTTATTATTATGTAGTGGCCCTCTGTCTCTTTTTTAATTTTTGATAGCTTAAATGGTATTTTGTCTGAAATTAGATCGCAACTCCTTTCTTTTGTTTTCCGTTTGCCTGAAAATTTGTTTCCCATCCTCTTACTTTGAATCTCTGTATGTCCTTTCTA
>NW_007141793.1:0-309 GCF_000164805.1 Carlito syrichta | reverse complement strand
TTTTCAGTGGTGCGTTTAGTCCATTCACATTCAGGCTAATTATTGAAATGTGAACTTCATCCCTATCATAGGGTTCTTATAGAATTGTTGTTCTTCCACTTGGTTGTTTTGTTTTTGTTTTTGTTTTTGTTTTTTTTTGTCTTTCTTTTGGTTGTGAGGTTGGTTCATGTATATTTTATTCTTTTCCCTATACTCTTGTGATAAACGTTGTTCTTTTTTCCTTTTCTTCTGTGTTTAGTACTTGCTTATGTGTTTCAGGTAGAGATTGTTTGGTGGCAGCATAAGTTCTTAGGGATTGGATATCTGGGA
>NW_007141792.1:0-808 GCF_000164805.1 Carlito syrichta | reverse complement strand
GTACTTGCTTAAGTGTTTCAGGTAGAGATTGTTTGGTGGCAGCATAAGTTCTTAGGGATTGGATATCTGGGAAACATTTTAATTCTCCCTCACTGATGAAGCTTAGCTTGGCCAGATAGGTTATTCTTGGTTGAATTTTTTTATCTTTTAGGACTTTGAAGATAGGGCTCCAAGCTCTCCTATCCTACAGGGTTTCATTGGACTATTAAAAAATCATGGCTCTGTAAAAATTGAATCAAAGACTCTTGAAATAGATAAACAGAACCCTTGACTAATAGCCAATTACTGAATAGATAGGATTTTTAAAATTATAAATATACTGGAACAATGCTAATCCTTCCAATATAAATCTTCCCTATATTTCCACAATAAAATTGGTTTAACAAACACTAAATCATCATCATTTATAATAAATATTAAAACTCAAAGTGCTTCAGTTTTCCTGACAATTGATTTGAGATTGTATCCAAAGTTTCTGCCTTGGTTTGGCCTTGAACTTCAATCCAACTTTTCCCTTCCACAGCTGTTTGCTGGGTGAATTCTTATTTAAATAATGGGGGTTCTGTGGAGACGATCCCAAGGGAGTTTAAGGAATAAAGAGAGCTAGAGGAGAAAAAGGGATGAAAGAGACTTTAAAAGATGAAACAACTGTTATGAGTTTATGTATGTCAAGACATTTAAAGTTTGCTCTCATTTATATTATAATGGGGGAATTTTTCAGCTGCTTTGAGTGGAAAATCCACTTATAGAATTAAAAATTCAAGCATTGGATAAAGGCATTAGACTTGGTATTATTATCTGTGAAAGA
>NW_007141791.1:0-826 GCF_000164805.1 Carlito syrichta | reverse complement strand
GGTAGAGAGCTGATGGCTGAGAGCCACGGTGTCCAGTCTGGATTCACAGGTTGTGTTGTCAGGGGCAAAGCAAAGGAATGCCCCAAGAGAGGCCACTGCCTCCATTGTAGCCAGGGCTGTGGATGCCACCAATCATGACTCCAGTGTTAGCATTATAGGGAGTGATGTGGTCTCGCTATGTGGCCCAGGCTGGTCTCGCACTCCCAGGTTCCAGTGGTCCCCATCTCAACCTCCCAAAGTCACCACCCGATTGTCTGCCGATCACCATCTATTGGGATCTCTAGGCCCAAGGTGGCACCTCCTTTCCAAATGATCTCTGTCTGTTCATTATGATTCAAACTCCATACATAAATGAATGCTCTCATTTTTTTCCTTTTTTCCTTTTTTCTTTGTCAGAGTCTCACTCCATCTCCCAGGATGGAGGATAGTGGCTCCCTCCTGGCCACCACAGCCTTGGGTCACCGGGCTCCAGCAAGATTCTACCCAGCCTTCCAAGGAGCCAGAAGGACAGGTGGGTGCCACCACAACTGGCTAATTTGGGATGATGGTAGTGAGGAGTTCTCTCTGAGGTGCCTGGGCAGGTCTTGTCCCTTGGGCTCAGGTTAACTGCTGACCTTGGTTTCACAAAGCTCTGGGATGATGAGGCTGAGCCACAGAGACCACCAACGATCCATCATCAAAAATGAACCAGAAGTGGTGTGATGGCATACACCTGGAATCTCAGCAATTTGCGAGGCCAAGTCAGGAGGATATCTGGAGCTCAGGAACCCAAGGCCAGCCCTGTGCAATGCAGGGAGACCCCGTATCTGCACTCATCCAAACAGGG
>NW_007141790.1:0-777 GCF_000164805.1 Carlito syrichta | reverse complement strand
GGGGAGAATCAGGAAGCGGCGAAAAAGAAAAGATGAAGACGACAGGAATCCTCTTCCTGGGGAGAACTCAAGACTCTGCCAATTTTATTCAAATCTTACAAGCTTATATAGTTTTTTACTGACCCCCCTACCCACAAAATGTATCCCATGTTACACACTAAATGTTTGCATCATGTTTTTTCTTTTGTTTATGGGGAAGTTGACCTTTACAGGTTTCATTTTGTTTCTTCCTGCTACCAGGTGGTGTGACAAAACACCAGCTGCCAATTTATCAGCCATGTCCTATGACTTCTAGGTAACCTGAATCTCTTCCCTTTGCTATTCTATTTCTTTTTCTTTACTAATCTTTTTTCTTAATTCTACCCTTATATATACTTTCAGCAGCAATATATGGACTTGTTTTTTCTTTTACATCACCACCCTTATCTTACCCACTACGAATTCTTAATACTATTAATTTAAAAAATTTACTTTCTTAATTCTAATTGCCTTATCTATATTACTTGCTATTTTATCACCTATTTTACATTTTATATTTCTAAACAAAACATGTCTAAATCTACACTTATATATGAAATTAATCTTACATCTAATCTCAAATGTATTTAATTGTAAACCTACATTAAGTGTATATAATTTGAAATTTACCTTAAAACTTAATTATTTCCTATTCCCTATATTTACCTAATGCCTACATCTATAACAAACATTTGTCTTTTAATTATAACTGCTATCTATTTAAGCTTTCCTTACTTTAATTTTAACCTTATTTCTAAT
>NW_007141789.1:0-2717 GCF_000164805.1 Carlito syrichta | reverse complement strand
AGGGAAGAAAGCAGAAAGTCTGGAATAAAGTCAACTATTCTCTTACCCAAGAAATAATTTTTTTCTGAAGAAATTGAATGAGAATAGCTCCAATTCCTATATAGTGAGGAATAATATTGAAAATAGAGAATTAATAAAATGTCTCTATATTCTTCTCTACTGCTTATAATGTGCTATCCTATTTATAAGTACTAGGCAGGTTGATTGGAAGTATGTTCTGTAGAAATGGATTAGCCCAAGAGAAAGATCCATAGATTTCCCTTTGTAAAGAGGCCAGCATGTTCTCTGATTCATTTCCAGTGAAACATGATGGTTTGAAAAAACTTGCCCATATATGCAGTGCTTCCGATAAGCTTTTCAGTACTTTATATAAAATATGATTAAATCTCCAAGGATCACCTGATGTTTGTGGAAAGCTTTCAAAATCAAAGACTGAGACTGAATTGGCTGCATGGTTGGCTACAATTATTGACCAAAAATAACAATACCTTGAATATGAAAAATTAATATTATTCTTATGTACAATAAGTTCAAAAGTAGGCATTTGAGGATGGGTATGACGATTCAGAGTCATCAGAAACATAGGCGTCTTCTATGAAAATAACAGAAAAACAATTTTATCAACCTAGAACTTAGCTTCTGACTGCAAATAACCTCCTGGTTCAAGATGACTACTGGAGCTCCAACCATCATGTCTAATTCCAAGCAGTAGGGAGGAAAGGGAGCAGAAGACAAAAAGATAGCCTTCAGTTGTTAACCCCCTTTAGTCAACTTCCTAGCGCCCCTACAAAATACTTCTGCTTATCTTTCTTTGGTCAGAACATAGTCATGTGAATATATTTACCTACAAAGGAGACTGGAAAATACAGTCAGCAGGACGAATATCTGTCCTTAAGGGCTCAGGCGATCCTTCTGTCTCAGCCTCCTAAGTAGCTGGGACTACAGGCATGCACCACCATACCCAGCTAAACATTTTATTTTATTTTTTGTAGAAACATGATCTTTCTATGTAGCCCAAGCTGGTTTTGAACACCTGGGTTCAAGTTACCTTCCTGCCTCAGCCTCCTAAAGTGCTGGGATTACAGACATGAGGTACCATGGATCATCCTCAGAAAGTCCTTAGTTTTGTTGGTTTTTTTTTGAGTTGGAGTCTCACTCTGTCGCCCAGACTGGAGTGCAGTGGCCATTCCCGGCCATTGCAGCCTCGACCTGCTGGGCTCCGGCGATCCTTCTGCCTCAGCCTTCCAAGTGGCCGGAATTACAGGCATGCGCTACCACGCCCGGCTGATTTTTTGATTTATTGTAGTGATGAGGTCTTGCTGCCCAGGCGGGTCTCAAACCCGCGGGCTCAGGCAATCCACTCACCTCAGCCTCCCAAAGGCGTGGGATTACAGGCTGAACCACCGAGCCCAACGCAGTCCTTAGTTTTTATCAGAGGAAATTACTTTGGATCCATAGAATGTTTTGCAGTTAACAAAATTATAGCAGCTATTATCTCCTTGACAGAGAAACCTAAAACTTTGTACAAGAGAGGATAAATACTAGAGGAAAATTTATGGCAACTATATGGACAATATTTACAAAGCCACAGTAATATATGAAAGGTTAATTGTACCAAAATTTGTGACATAACCACATTATGAGCATGGGAAAGAGAGATTTAGGAAGTAAATGGGGAATGTGAAATTGATAAAGCTAAAAAAAACAATTTAAGTCACGATTTAGAACAATGGGGTAAATATGAGGACAAAGAGATAAAAACAATTCAGTATAGTTGCCTCTGGGGAGTGGGACTCTTGAAGGAGATGAATGCTATAAGTTATCTCTGTTTTTCATGACAAGCATGCAGTGGCACCACTTGACTTCTACAACTATAAATCCATTATTATTATTAAAAAATTAGTCATCTATGCAGAAGAAAGTAAAACAAAGTGGTTCTGTAATGACAACCTCTGGGCAGCATTTGCAAAGACTGGCAAAAAAATTAAGAGAGTGTATACCCACTGTTTAAGCACAGTTTCTACATTCTTGTACTCAGATTCCATGTGTATTTCATACTCATTCTATTTGAAAAAGCTTTAATAAAGCAGGAAAATACCCAAAAAGAGGTTCATGCTTATCCAGGAGCAAAGCTGCTGCATCATAAGGGGACCACCTTTGGCTAACAAGGGCTCTTCTCACTATACCAAAGAAGAACTAGTTATAAAATAGGATCCTCTGCCTGGGGAGATGAAGACTAAGAAAAACATTATCAAAATGTGTAGTCATGAAAACGTCATGCAAGAGTTGTGCCATGATAAATAAGCATTGTGCTTGGGAGAAGCAAAAATAATAGAAGACAAGTGTATCATAATCCCCCCTCATCTTCTCAAATAGAAAAACTATTTTATAACTAAGAGAAATGTGATGAGGCAGTAGGGAGAGTGCCTTTAATCAACTCCATTAACTCTGAAGCTGGGTTAGTGTAAATATCTGAAATACATCATCAAGAAACACTCAGTCTGTGAACCACTGATACATGCAATAATCCATAAATCCAATCTAAAAACTGTCATGTTGATAGAAAGATGTCAGTACACACAGTATTCATTCATTTTGCCACTGTTCTTTAAACTATACATATATACTTCTTATACTCATAGTATGATATATTTCCTACTTAAACAATTCTCGAGGTTCACTCCTGCAATATTTTGAGAATCTACTATTTCTACCTA
>NW_007141788.1:0-932 GCF_000164805.1 Carlito syrichta | reverse complement strand
AAATAGCAAGTAATATAGATAAGGCAATTAGAATTAAGAAAGTTAAATTTTTTAATTAATAGTATTAAGAATTCATAGTGGGTAAGATAAGGGTGGTGATATAAAAGAAAAAACAAGTCCATATATTGCTGCTGAAAGTATATATAAGGGTAGAATTAAGAAAAAAGATTAGTAAAGGAAAAGAAATAGAATAGCGAAGGGAAGAGATTCAGGTGACTTAGAAGTCACAGGACATGGCTGATAAATTGGCAGCTGGTGTTTTGTTACACCAGGTAGCAGGAAGAAACAAAATGAAACCTGTAAAGGTCAAGTTCCCCATAAACAAAAGAAAAAACATGATGCAAACATTTAGTGTGTAACATGGGATACATTTTGTGGGTAGGGGGGTTAGTAAAAAAACTATATAAACTTGTAAGAATTGAATAAAAATTGGCAGAGTCTTGAGCTCTCCCCAGGAAGAGGATTCCTGTCGTCTTCGTCTTTTCTTTTTCACCACTTCCTGATTCTCCCCAGTCAGGCCCTGACTCTCTCATTGGAGCTGGACTCAAACAACCATTCTAGCATAAAATGGAGAAAACAAGGTAATCGTGTAGAGGAAACTTTAATTCCTCTTTTAGAAAGCATGTTCATCAAAATGCTTATGAACAATTTTTTTTTCTTTAATTTCACTCTGACCCGTGTTTATATCACAGCTCTAAAACTTCTTACCCTTCCCAGCTTTGCTCTACCGAGGGGTCTGTAGCATCCTAGGCAAGGTTTTATCTGTTCAGATTAAAGAAGGCTTAACATTCAGGGCCCTATTCAGACACCACTTGCCAGAGTCATGCTCCTGCAGCTCAGGGTTTCCTGAATGAGGAACAGCGTCAGCATAGGAGAAAATTTCGACACTGACTCTGATGTTATGCAGGACAATTGCCCGTTTATTTTTCTTT
>NW_007141787.1:0-631 GCF_000164805.1 Carlito syrichta | reverse complement strand
GGTGAGACCTTGTCTCGGTCATCAAAATAAATCCAAAGATTACCCAGGCGTGGTGGTGCAGGCTGTGGTTCCAGCCACTCAGGGGGCTGAGGCAGGAGAATCTCCTGAGCCTGGCCAGTGGAGTTCATGGTGGCCATGAGTGTGCCCCCTGTGCTCTGGTCTGGGTGAGAGGGGAGGATTCTGACTCGAAATAATAATAATCACCACCACTGCAACCACCAGCACCCATGCCACCCAGCGTGAGAAGTCACCATTAGAGATGGCAGAGGAAAAGTCACTCCCCGGCCTGTTGTTTGCAGGATGTTTCAAAGGTGGCCACCAGGCACGTCCATCTCACACCTTTGTCCATGCACCCCAGAAGGCCTGCCTCAACCCGGCCTTGGGCCTGGCCTCAAACCTTTGTCAAAAAGGACTCTGTAGTCCTTGTGTGGCGGCACATGCCTGGGATCCCATGATGTGGGAGGCCGAGGCAGGAGGATGGCTGGAACCCAGGAGCCCAAGGCCAGCCCAGGACACGTTGGGAAACCCCTTCTCCACACCCATTCATACAGGGGTTCTGGGTTGTGATGCCCGTCATCCCAGTCACTCTAGAGTCTTGAAGCGAAAGAATCGCTGAAACCCATGGCTTCGA
>NW_007141786.1:0-708 GCF_000164805.1 Carlito syrichta | reverse complement strand
CTTCGAGGCTGGGGTGAACGATGGTCATGTCCCCAGCCCCCAGCTTGGGCCACAGAGACAGACCTTGTCCTTCACCATCCCAGTGTCAGTTATTTGACTCTTAATTCTTTCATTCTCGAGCAACTTCTGTAGATGTCACAAATTAAGCACATTCTGGTGGTCAGTGAATACCTTGGCAGTTACTAAAATATTAGCTACCCAAGGAGCAAGAGGAGGGACTTTCCCACCTGTTCTTCACAGGAGGTTTCAAAGTGGCAACCGGCACATCCATCCTGCCCCTTTGGCCACATGTACCAGAAGGTCTGCCTCCAATCCCCACAAAAGTGCACCACGGCATAGACACATGTGAGCTCACAGAACAGATGGTTTCATCATGCACAAAGCGATCAAGGCAGTTCAGCAATGCCACAGCAAGCCCAAGTTCCAGTTGCTGGGTCTACCACTTTCGGGCAGGGGTGGGTCCCTTCCTCTCCTGATCACTCCATCATCCCTCCCCCACAGAGACCTTTTTCACGGGCATCATTGATGCCCATCATGACGCATATGGGAAGCCCTTTATTTTTGCCAGAGTCTCCATCGGCTGGGCCAGGGTGTGAAGACACGATCGTGGCTTCCGGGTCTTCGACCTGCAGGGCACATAGTCCTTCTGCCTCAAATTGCGATCAGCCAGGACTCTGGGGGCAACCACACCTGGCTCGAATTTGGCGA
>NW_007141785.1:0-624 GCF_000164805.1 Carlito syrichta | reverse complement strand
TTGATTGATTTCTTTCTTTCTCTTTCTTTCTTTCTTTCTTTCTTTCTTTCTTTCTTTCTTCTTTCTTTCTTTGTTTCTTTTTTCTTTTCCTCTCTATTGTGTCCTTATGTGCCTCAAACCACCCAACACAGGCTTTCCTATTGGCCTCGGCTGCCCTAACTGCTACAATCATGGGCTTTCCATTTTGTCATATCCTTATCTTCCAACCTGGTCTTAAACTCTGGGTCTGAGGCAATACTTCTGCCAAGGCCTGCCCCCGAGCAAGGTTTTCAGAGCTTTGCTTGGGGTCGAGGTGGAGGCTTGCTATGTTGTCCAGCCTGGGTCGAGCTCTTGGCCTGCAGCCATCTTCCTGTCTCAGCCTCCAAGAGTGTCAAAGAGAAAGGTATGTGTTGATGGTTTGAGCGTCATGCCCTCCCTTTCTCCCAGGCAGCACCAGGGAGAAGTGAGTGAGTCCACCCTTTGGGATGAACCTGCGGAGGTGTGGGTGCCCCAGCGGGACACGCCCCTGCACCAGATGAATTTCTGGGGTGGGCTCGGTGGGCAATTCTGGCAGCCATATGCTGACTTCCGGGTCGTGTGAAGGGAGTGGGCCTCATGGTGGGGCCCCGAGAGGGGTGTGAAGAC
>NW_007141784.1:0-618 GCF_000164805.1 Carlito syrichta | reverse complement strand
CCAGATGAATTTCTGGGGGGGGCTCGGTGGGCAATTCTGGCAGCCATATGCTGACTTCCGGGTCGTGTGAAGGGAGTGGGCCTCATGGTGGGGCCCCGAGAGGGGTGTGAAGACCAGGCATAGGGGCTCACGCCTGTCACCCCAGCATTTTGTGAGGCCAAGCTGAGAGGATGTCCTGAGCCCTGGGTTCGAAACACGCCTGAAAATCTTGGCGAGACCTCGACACTAAAAGAATGTAATGAGCATGGTGGTGAATGTTGGTCGTTCTAGCCTATCGGGAGGCTGAGGCAGGAGCAATGTAGGAGCCCAACCGGTGGAGGCTGCGGTGGCTGAGAGTGGCCTCTGTGCTCTGGCCTGGGAAAAAGAGTGGGACTCCGACTCAGAGTAATTATACCAACCACTAACACCACAACCACATGCCAGACTCATGGGCTCAGCCTGACACCTGGCACTTCAGAGGCTGAGGCGAGTGGATGGCCTGACCTCCAGGTTCGAGACCAGCCTGGGACATTGGGTGAGCCCTCGTCTCAGTCATCCAAACAAAATCCAAAGATTTGATGGGAGTGGTGGTGTGGGCCTGTAGTTACAGGCATTCTCGGGGGCAGAGATTGGAGGATC
>NW_007141783.1:0-683 GCF_000164805.1 Carlito syrichta | reverse complement strand
TTCTGGGGTGGGCTCGGTGGGCAACTCTGGCGGCCATATTCTGACTTCCGGGTCGTGTTAAGGGAGTGGGCCTCATGGTGAGGCCCCGAGAGGGGTGTGAAGACCAGGCACAGGGGCTCACGAATGTCACCTCAGCATTTTGTGAGGCCAGGCCGAGAGGATGTCCTGAGCCCTGGGTTCGAAACAAGCCTGAAAATCTTGGTGAGACCTCGACACTAAAAGAATGTAATGAGCATGGTGGTGAATGCTGGTCGTTCTAGCCTATCGGGAGGCTGAGGCAGGAGCAATGTAGGAGCCCAACCGGTGGAGGCTGCGGTGGCTGAGAGTGGCCCCTGTGCTCTGGCCTGGGAAAAAGAGTGGGACTCCGACTCAGAGTAATTATACCAACCACTAACACCACAGCCACATGCCAGACTCATGGGCTCAGCCTGACACCTGGCACTTCAGAGGCTGAAGCGAGTGGATGGCCTGACCTCCAGGTTCGAGACCAGCCTGGGACATTGGGTGAGCCCTCGTCTCAGTCATCCAAACAAAATCCAAAGATTTGATGGGAGTGGTGGTGTGGGCCTGTAGTTACAGGCATTCTCGGGGGCAGAGATTGGAGGATCACCTGAGCACGTCAGGTGGAGTCTGCCATGACTGTGAGCATGCCCCTGCACTTCGGCCTGGATTACAGAGTGGGA
>NW_007141782.1:0-665 GCF_000164805.1 Carlito syrichta | reverse complement strand
TCGTTCTAGCCTATCGGGAGGCTGAGGCAGGAGCAATGTAGGAGCCCAACCGGTGGAGGCTGCGGTGGCTGAGAGTGGCCCCTGTGCTCTGGCCTGGGAAAAAGAGTGGGACTCCGACTCAGAGTAATTATACCAACCACTAACACCACAGCCACATGCCAGACTCATGGGCTCAGCCTGACACCTGGCACTTCAGAGGCTGAAGCGAGTGGATGACCTGACCTCCAGGTTTGAGACCAGCCTGGGACATTGGGTGAGCCCTCGTCTCAGTCATCCAAACAAAATCCAAAGATTTGATGGGAGTGGTGGTGTGGGCCTGTAGTTACAGGCATTCTCGGGGGCAGAGATTGGAGGATCACCTGAGCACGTCAGGTGGAGTCTGCCATGACTGTGAGCATGCCCCTGCACTTCGGCCTGGATTACAGAGTGGGATTCTGACTCCACCGCCATCCTCACCACCCCTGCCACTCAGCGTGAGGGGTCATGCTCAGGGATAAGAGAGGAAAAGGCACTTTTCCACTTGTCATTTAAGGGAGGTTTCAAAGGTTACCACCCCACACGTGTGTCCCACACCTTTAGCCATGTGTTCCAGAAGGCCTGCTTCCACCATCCACAATTATGGCCTATGGCAAAGACATGTGTGAGCTCACGGAACAGATGTCCCC
>NW_007141781.1:0-812 GCF_000164805.1 Carlito syrichta | reverse complement strand
TAAGGAGCCATCATGTATAAGCCCCCTGCCTTTATGGACACTGGCGTTTCAATCAACTTCACCAGTATTGGTGAACTTTCTGTAGATATATTTTTCTCAGGGAAGAATTTAGAGCAGTTAATAAGTGTTTTGTATGTCAAACACTTTAGAAACACTATTGTATTTAATCTTTTAACAGTCTTGAGATGTTGGTATTATTACCCCCATTTTTTTTTTTATTTTTTTAAGGTTGAAATGCTAGTTTCTATTTTTAAAAAATTTTTATTGCAAAGATGTGGGATACAATTCAGTGTTAGGTATACAAACATTAATCATGCAGGTACCCCTGTTAATGAAGTATCCCCCTCCCTCCCCTAGCAGTTTCCCTCAACTGCCAATCCCACCCCACCCCACCAACAGTTTCCTATTACTGCCAATCACTTTCTTATAGCATTATAATTTTTCAAGTTCCTCTTATGAGTGAGAACATATGAAACTCTGTTCTTTGTTTCTATGATAAATCACTGAGTATGATCAACTCTATTTAAAAGATGAAACTATTTAGGCTCATAGAGGTTAGGACCTCAGACTTAACTAAATTTTAGATTCATATTCAACCATTCTTCTGTCCCTCTGGGACATTTCTGTCATCAAGTGGGATAAAAATCACTGGTATAAATTGAAGTCTCCCTGGTGGCCATGTAGAGCCAGCCCTAATTAACACTGAAACAAGAGATAAGTGACTATAGGGGAGCCCATAGAAGGGAGACTGTTAGAGTCCAGCTCCAACACAAGGGTTAGGGCCTGAGGTGAGAGAATCAGACACGGCGAGG
>NW_007141780.1:0-668 GCF_000164805.1 Carlito syrichta | reverse complement strand
GGTCAAAAACTGCCACAAATGCAGCACAATGTGGGCAGGTGCATTTTTAAATCTTCCATCATGAAATGTACAAACATGCTGAAAGAATCTCCAAAAAAAATTTCACTGAACCTAAAGTCAATCTCTCACAACAATGCTAGCTGGTATACTGATGCTGATGGGTCCCTAGAATACTTACATAGTGGGTTAATCCTTTACAAAGAAGTACCCACCCTTCAAAATATAATTCCAGTATTTTGGGGGTGCCCCTCGTATATGCATGCATACATTTTATACATATGTATAAGTGTTTATTTATAAACTATTTGTATTGATAAATAGAAGGAATTTTAAAGGCTTAAAGCCATAAAATGTGGAGCCCGAACAGAACTTCTCCTGAGGAAATTCTCTTGTATGTCTCCATTTTTTTTGCACTTAAAAAGTAAAATAGGTAAAATTCAAGGAAGTGTTTCTGCAACCAAAAAAATTCTAAAATCTGCTGATAATTTTTCTTCTCTTTACTAGACATCAAAGTGAGATAGATTCTTTATTCATTATTAAAAGCAATATATATTATGTGAATTCAATTAGATCAAAGTTGAATTTTTGACAGCTTATTCTTTTTTTATATCAATATTTTTTATTTTGATACTGTGGGGTACAATTTAGGGTTAAATATACAAATATGG
>NW_007141779.1:0-833 GCF_000164805.1 Carlito syrichta | reverse complement strand
AAAGAACCAAAATCATGAATTTCGCTGCAACCTGGATGGAAACTAGAGTCTATTAATACTGAGTGAACCTCTCACCAAAAACAAAAATCCGAATATCACATGTTCTTCACTCATATAATGGACCTTGAACCTCCAATGCAATACTATGAGAAAATGACGGATGGTACTGGGAACCTACGGGGGGGAGGGGGGATGGGATTAACAGTAGCAAATATCTGTCGGGGGATGGGAAAACACTTCTTATTTACAGGGTGCCTGAATGAAACGTCATTGTACACCTACCCTTAACTGTACCCCACAAAACCATAATAAAAACTACTGATTAAAGAAAAAAAAAAAAAAAAAAAAAAAAAAAAGAGTTTGGAGGACTGGGTTGCTTTTGGGGGTGATATATTTAGTTTGTTTCGTGAAGATTCTGTAGGGGTGGCATCTTTATATAGTGGTGGTAGTTGGTTCATAGGGATTGCTGGTTGAACTTTATTTGTCACTATTTTTATTGTGCTTGAGATTACTCAGGGTTTTAGATAATGAGAAGAGCTCCAAGTATCATAGTGATGAGAAAGGATAAAAAGTATAGTTTAATTATGCCTGACTGACTGGAGGTGATGGTGGATGTATGCATATGGACTATGGCTGTGGTTTTTGGTATTGTTTTTTCTAATCAGAGGAGGTCTAGAAGTGAGGATGCTGTATTTTGGCTTATATATATATTTATAAGAGGATATAGGCGGTGGGTTGTGATTGGAAAAAAGCCTAGTAAATTGGAGAATAGAAGGGGTTGAGTAGGTCATTTTAGTTTGAGGAAATATGTGAGGTTATTGAGTTCTATAGCT
>NW_007141778.1:0-823 GCF_000164805.1 Carlito syrichta | reverse complement strand
TATTTACAATGGTAAATTTTATTACATAATTTTTTGCTTGTTTTTTGAGTCAGAGTCTTACTGTGCCACCCAGGCTGCAGTGCAGTGGCTTGCTCATGGCCATTGAAGCCGCCACCTGTTGAATTCAGGTTATCCATCTGCCTCAGTCTTCCAACTAGCTGGAACTGCAGGCACACACCACCATGCCTAATTTTTATTCATTTGCTTATTGTAGAAATGATGTCATGCCAAGTTGCCTGGGTTGGTCTTGAACCCGTGGCCTCAGGCAATCCTCTCTCCTCCACCTCCCAAAGTGCTTGGATTATAGGCATGAGTGGCACCAACTGGCTATAAGTCACTTTTTAAATGAAATTTTAGGGTTCCTCTCTAGCATATAAAGAGCCATCACTCTTTGTCCTCACAATTAGGAAAAAAGCCTAGTGACTCTTCTTAGAGACCAGGAAATTGAAGCCACAGGACAAAATTCCACCCTGAAAAGTAGAAGGGCTGACACAGGGAATCACAGCTTAACAGGAACAGAAGCTGTTGGAGCCAGCACCTGGTAGGAACACTTACCTGGTAAGTGACACATTACTAGAGGCTCAGAGCAGCCTCGCTTGAGCATTAAAACTCCTGGAAGCCCACACTTAGGGTGGATCCCATATATGTGTACATTTTACCACCAGAAACCCAACCTGATTCCCATGAAAATCAGAAAAGTTTCCAGAGTTAGTACACCATCAGGATATACTAACCAAAGCAGTGTAGACTAGGTGAAAAAAGAAAAAAAAAGACACAAATAGATAAATGGAGAAGTATACAGAGTCCAGAAATAGATCTACAC
>NW_007141777.1:0-4538 GCF_000164805.1 Carlito syrichta | reverse complement strand
CCTGAAAAGTAGAAGGGCTGACACAGGGAATCACAGCTTAACAGGAACAGAAGCTGTTGGAGCCAGCACCTGGTAGGAACACTTACCTGGTAAGTGACACATTACTAGAGGCTCAGAGCAGCCTCGCTTGAGCATTAAAACTCCTGGAAGCCCACACTTAGGGTGGATCCCATATATGTGTACATTTTACCACCAGAAACCCAACCTGATTCCCATGAAAATCAGAAAAGTTTCCAGAGTTAGTACACCATCAGGATATACTAACCAAAGCAGTGTAGACTAGGTGAAAAAAGAAAAAAAAAGACACAAATAGATAAATGGAGAAGTATACAGAGTCCAGAAATAGATCTACACAAATGCAGTCAGTTTAACTGATCTCTGAAAAAGGTATAAAAGCAGCTGAAGAGAGAAAAGATAGTCTTGTCAACAGATGGCAGACATCTACATGCAAAAAATAAACAAATCTATGCACAGATCTTACATCTTTCACCAAATGGATCTTATAGCTGCATGTAAGGTGAAAAACCCCAAGACTCCTAGAAGATAACATAGGATGAAATCTAGGTGACCTGTATGTCATGATGACTTTTTAGATACAGAACCAAAAACCCAATCCACAAAGGAAAAAAAAAAAAAAACAATGATAAGTTGAACGTCACTAAAATTAAAAAATTTTCCTTTGTGAAAGTCAATGTTAAGAAAATGAAAAAAAAAATTGAAACCTCAGAGAAAATATTTGCAAAATACAAATCTAATGAAGGACTGTGGTTCACGATGTAAAAAGAACTCTTAACACTAAATAATAAGCAAGCAGACAACCACATTAAAAAGTCGGCAAGAGATTTGATCACCTCACCAGAAAAGATACACAGATGAAAAATAAGCATTAAAAATGCTCAAAACCCTTGCCCTTAAACACCTGAATATTAAAAATAAATGAGATACCGTGCCACTAAAATACCCCAAAATGACAATGCTAAATGCTATTACACATTCAGAGTGTCAGAAACTATCATTCCTTGCTAGCAGAAGTGAAAAATACTACAGTAAGTCTGGAAAAACTTTTCATAAACTGTCTTTCATTTTTAAGCAAAGCTAAATGCAGTAACACCATATCATCCAGTGATGGAAGTTTCAAATGTTTATCCAAATGCACCAAAACTTATGTTTACTCAAAAACTTACATGGTAGTATTAACAGTAGTGTTACTTATACCTATCAAAAAGGGATGCGACCAAAATGACCTTTATTATGAGAAAGAGTAAACAAACTGGAATTTCCATGCAATGGAATGTGTTTCAAGGATAAAAAAATAAATGAACTATCAAACCATGAAAATACTTGAAGGAACTTTAAATACATAATAATAGGATGAAGCTAATCGGAATCTCTACATTTTGTATGATCCAACTTTAGGACATTCTGGAAAGTCCAAACTATAGAGAAAGTAAAAGGATTAGTGATGGCCAAGGGTGGAGGAGGTGAGAAGGAATGAACTGGTGAAACACAAGAGGCTTTTTTTTAGCAATGAAACTAGTCTGTATGATACCATATTGGGGATTCATGAAGGTATGGATTTGTCAAAACCCATAGAAGTGTAACCCAAAGAATGAACCATAATGTAAATCATGGACCTTTCTTCATAATAATGTGTCACTACTGGTTCATCAATGGAAACAAATGCACCACAATTACTCAAGGTACTAAGGGGGGGAATTGTGCGCATGGTACATAGGAATGCTCCTTATTGCCTGCTCAATTAATCTTTGAGTCTAGAACTATTCTAAAAATATTGTCCATTAGTATTTATGTCAGAATACATCAGTCCCATCAAAGTTTTGGTGACATCCTGTAACTGTATGACCAATACTGTTTTTTTAAAATTTTTATTTTAAAATTGTGGGGTACAGTTAAGGGTTAGGTACACAAATATTCATTGTGCAGGTACCCTTGTTGATGAGGTGTGCCCCCCTTCCTCAGACAGATATTGACTACCATTAATCCCACCTCCCTGTACCTCCCTGTCCTCCACCCTTGTAGTTTCCTGCCACTGTCAATCCTTTTCTTATAGTTATTCAAGATTCACTTATGAATGAGAACATGTGATGCTCAGATCTTTGTTTCTGTGAGAGACCACTCAGTATTATAAACTCTAAATCCATCTAGGTTGCTGTGAAATTCATGATTTTGTTCTTTTTTTATGACTGCCTAATAGTCCATCGTGGATATGTACCACATTTTTTAAATCCAGTCCTCTTTTGACGGACAGCATGGTTGGTTCCATGATCTTGGTATTGTGGATGCCTCTGTGGAAATCAGTGTGGCAGTTGCTAAAAGCTCTAAAAATCGACCTTCCACATGACCCCACAATCCCCCTACTGGGAATATACTCTGAAGAACTCAAATCACACTATAAAATAGATACCTGCACATGTATGTTTATTGCAGCATTGTTCACAATGCTGTTTGTTGAAATGCACAACCTGGAATGAGAGCAGCTGCAAATTTCAGTGCTTGTACCTTCCACTTCTAGCCCTGAGAACCCTCCTGAACTCCAGATGGCAGATCAGTTCAGTTAGCTTGCATGAAGACCAGTGGCATCTGTTAAGAATAGGGAGACACTATCTATCTCGAAAGCCAGAGCTCTATGGATGTGGAACCACCAGACTCAGCAGCTGCCCCAGCAGTACACACAGTGCAAAGGTGAAGGTGACTGAAAGGAACTGATGGTCAATGGTGGGTTCCCTGCCTGAAAGACAAAAGAAGCTTTAGAGACTCTGGTAACTTTTTTTTTTTTTTTGAGTTGCAGTCTCACTCTGTCACCCAGGCTGGAGGGCAGTGGCAGGCTCGTGACCACCACAGTTTCGATCTACTGGGTTCCTGCAATCCTTCTGCCTCAGCCTTCCAAGTAGCCAGAACTACATGTGCGTGCTACCACACCCAGTTAGTTTTTGTGATTTATTGTAGAGATGAAGTCTCACCAAGTTGCCCGGGTGGGTCTCGAACCCACGGGCTCAGGTGATTCTCTTACCTCGGTCTCTCAAGATGCTGGGATTATAGGCTGAGCCACCAAGCCCAGCCGACTTTGGTAACTTTTGACAGATAATCAGAAAAAAAAAGAAAAAAACTTTAATTTTAGTGCAAAGTAGTAGGAAGGAAGAAAGGACAGAAGCAAACTTAGGTAAAGATTAGAATATTTAAGGGTGGAATTAAAACACCAGTCTTTTCTATGAACAGTCACACTAACCAATTAATCCACTGACTTAAAATACTGTGAACTCATATACTGCTACCATGAAGTAAGAAAGTTCCCCAACACCTTTTTCTCCCTATAAAAACACATTCTAAACCCACCAAGGACAGAGGTATTGAGTCTTGCCTTTGGGCATATTTTGGCATCAGCATGAATAGATTGGAACACTGGATATCAGAACACCACACTACAACTTTTTCACCTCCAAGCCAAACATTCTGGACCACAGAGAGGTACTGAGATCCCTCCACTTGGAATTCAACTTGCAAAAAAAGGCATTTATCCCTCTGGTTTCAATTTACTTGGACTTTGGCAATTGGATTTAGTGCTTTGGAGCCTGACCATGCCAATTTGGGGTCATCCCGTGTATGCTGTCAATGTCAATCTGCCAGTCCTGCACAATAGACTGTTGACCTTTAGAAACTCAGTTGGTGTCATCTCACTTGGTCTCCCCAGCAAAGCCACTGAAAGTTCCTGACTGGGAAAAAAAAAGTATTCCTCATTGCCTTCTCAGACTGTGGTAGCCTATTCCTGTGTTGGACTGGCCTGTGTGTGAGTGGTGGTGATGGGTAGGGTAGGAGCATGTAGAAGGATGAGGAGCAACAGCCAAGGAAATGGGGAGCAGGAAGTGGATTATGAAGAGCTGGAGACAGCTAGGGGAAGAGGACGAGGTGGAAGACAGAAAGGAAGTTGGGGAGAGAGGAGATGAGGAAGAGAAAGGAGGAGAAAGAAGAGGAGAAGGAATCCTAGTACATCTAAAATCCTCTTCCAAAGAAGGTCATTGGTGCTTCATGGACAAGCAAAAGAGGACACTTGGAATGAAAAAGAAAGCGACACCTAGAAAGGGCCAGAAATTTTACTTCGGGGTAGGAAGCTCCAGCCACCAGAGAAGAGCAGGTGGACTTGGTGGAGACAACACACTCTTCCATGTTTAATTCCAAAGTTGATTTTATGTCATTCTCCAAGGTGGAGACCCAACAAGGCAGGCAAATAAATGTGAATCTGGGGAGATGCCTCCTGCTTCATATGAAGGGTACTTGAGTCCTGTCTGACTTGAAGAAATGCCTGGGAAGAAAATCATCAGGAACAGTGGAGGCTGGGAGAGGACTTAGCCAACTTCAGTGAGTCAGAGTGTCACCTCTGGGCAGTTCCATGGTGTGAAGGTCACCCCTCTGGATTCTGAATCCTGTGATCTGAGCTCAAGTCTTCATGGGACCTTCCCGTCAATGTACAGAAAAATCTGTCCTTTGCTTTGATGTCAGAAGTGATTCTGGAAAGCAAATTT
>NW_007141776.1:0-642 GCF_000164805.1 Carlito syrichta | reverse complement strand
CTGTGGCCTCTGTTCCTCTCTCTGCCTCAGGAAGGCCAATTACTCTTAGGTTCAGTCTCTTGAAGTGATCCCTCATCTCTTGAAAGTTTTGTTCTGGCTTTCTGAGTTTCTTTTCTATGTTTTTTACAGTTTGGGTTAGTTTTGTGTTTGGTCTTCAAGCTCTGAGATTCTTTCTTCTGCTTGGCTAATTCTGCTTTCCATTCTTATTAGTTTGTTATTTAATTCCATCACAGTATTCTTTACTGCTGTTATTTCTGAGATCAGCTTCTTCCTATTTTCCTCTTGTCTCTCCTCAATTTTTTAAATTCTCTCCATTAATGTCTTGATGTCTGGGTTTGTTGCATGTGACCAGTCATTCTGGGGGCTCTTCATTGTTTGTGTTCTGAAGTCTGTTTTCTCAGTGTCTGACCTCTCAGGGGTCTGTGTGAGACCTATATTCTTCTGGTTTTTCTTCATTAGTGCGTTTTTCTCCCTCCCTATTTTTTCCTTTCCTCCACATCACTGTCTTCTTTAATTGTGTTATTCAGGGGTAGAGGGATTGCTTTTACTTCTGTTTGTTCAATCTCCTATTCTTTATGTATGCCCTCTTACTTTGTTCAATTCTGGTTTTGCACTGCACGTTGGGGGGTGGTCCTTTTTGCA
>NW_007141775.1:0-805 GCF_000164805.1 Carlito syrichta | reverse complement strand
GGGGGCTATGATTCAAAATCTATCTGCAGGTCCCTGGTATCCACCGACAGCTATATGGACAATCTGAAACCCACTTCCCACTACCTTGGAATCTGTCCATGCAGTGGGGCTGTCAGTTTACTCCCTGAAATAAAATGAGGTTAGCAGAGGGAAGAGAATGGAGCAGTCAGTGTGGGTGGAAAAGGGGGGTGGAGAGAGGAGCAAGGGGGGAAACAGACAAGTGTACCAACAAATGGAGAGAGAGACCTAAATGGAAACAGATAAAAACAACAGACCACAGCTACAGACTAAACAACTCCCATACAAAAGCAACTAAAACATACAATGATGCTAACATACAAGCTAACCAACCACCTTATTGGTGTGCTATTCCTCTATACAAAGATATGGTTTACAGAGAGTAGAAAAGAGAAGAAAAGGAAGAGAATAAAAAGGAACAGAACACTAGGAATAGAATCAAGTCATTAAACTAACCGAACCAATCGAGCACACTCTGATACTTTTCATTTAAGTCCAATGTCCTTTCAGCTCTGATTTCTAGCTGTCTTCTCAGGCTGGTAAATTTGTTCACAATTAGGGTCAGTTGCCCCTGGCCTGCTGTGAAAGGCAGTTCAGATCACCACTCAGTTCACCATTCAAATCTGGCCTGTGTCTGTTTTTCAAGCTTGTTTATCCCATTTCAGTGTTGCTCCATTGAATCGCCAGCAGGTGGTGCTATCTCACCACTCCAGATGGTCTTTATATCAGCTGCTTGCCCCAGAGAGAATGGAGCCAAACAGGAGCCGGACAGATGCCAGAGATGGGA
>NW_007141774.1:0-774 GCF_000164805.1 Carlito syrichta | reverse complement strand
AAAATGTTCTGCTTTTACACAATTACAGTAAGTCATATTAAACATCTTAAAAGACAATTCTTTCTTAATTTTAAAGTAAAAATGTAAAAAATGAACTTTAAAATTTTCCCACTTTGTCCTCAGAAAACTGAGCTATACACAGTAAAATGAATGAAACAAAAATAATTACAACATAATGAAACTCTTCTACAAAATAGTATATTCAGCCTTCTTCATGGAGTTCCAAGTATACTAATGAAAATTAGTACAGTTATACTTAGATCATCAGTGCCTTCACCTTCACTGTCTTTCAAAGAAAAGCATTTTTTAATCTTATTTTCCACTTTTGGGGAAAAGGAGTCAAAGGGATGTTGCATGAAATTTCAAATCAGAGAACATCAAAGACATTTGCTACGAAAGAATAATAAGCAAATCTGTCAACCACAACAACTGAGTGTCCATTCGATCATGTAGTGCTGCTTCAGCCGATGGCAAACATGACAGAGCAAGAGGTTTGTTGTGGAGAAGGTTTGTACATGAGAAGACTTTAATGCCTGGCATTGTGATGCCAGCTCAGATAAGTCTTCTTTATTGTTTTGCTTCCATTTAGTGAACCAATGATTATAAAAATCAGTGGTACTCAGCCACTATCACAGACTGACGTTGAAGGAAGCACGTCTGACTTTTATCATTTGAAATAAAAGCATTAGCACTCATTTTAAAAAATAAGAACTAGAAGCCAGGCTCGGTGGCTCAACCTGTAATCCCGTGCTTTGGGAGGCTGAGGAAGTGGAT
>NW_007141773.1:0-769 GCF_000164805.1 Carlito syrichta | reverse complement strand
GAGACAGACATGCACAGATATGCAGATGTGGTCCTTCTGTGTAAAGGTCCTAAGACAGGAATGTTCTTAAATTTTCTGGTTCAAATGCTGAAGCATAGTGAGGAAAATGATAAAGTTAAGTGTACAGGACCCAGACATGCAGAATCTTTCAGACTATTATAAGGCTCTGATTTTTCTTCTAATTGTGATGGGATATTATTTAAATGTTTAAAAGGCTCTCTGGATGCAGCTTGGAGAGACAACAATAGAGAAACATGAACTGAACAGGGAGTGTATTGGAAGGACACTGCAGGAGTCTGGGAACACAGGCAGCAGCACAGATCAGTGACTGGTGTGGTTGAGTAGGTGCAGTGAGCTGGACAGGGCCACCACACACAATGGAGGTGAAGTGAGTCTACTTACAGAGTGAAGGTTGGATGTAAGGAATATAAGTCATCAAATGGCTTCTATTTGTTGGCCTGAGCAATTCAATGACTGGAAAGTAGAACTATTTCCTTAACAGAAATCAATGAAAAAGAGTAAGTTTCAGAGTAAGGGAAGCCTGTTGTTCAATTTATATGCAATGTATTTGGCACATATTTAAAGTACTCACTTTGATAACTCCTGTCTCATCTCCATCACTTTTTTGTTGTTAAAACACATTAAAAGGAATCCTTCAACAAAATAGAAAAAAAAAGCTAACTCAATAGCAAACAGAGCATTTTGGATACCAATTTTCATACATTCAAAGCAAACTAGGAATCAGTGGGTGGTAGAGTTTTCTGGGCAA
>NW_007141772.1:0-3844 GCF_000164805.1 Carlito syrichta | reverse complement strand
CAGGGCCACCATGCACAATGGAGGTAAAGTGAGTCTACTTACAGAGTGAAGGTTGGGTGTAAGGAATATAAGTCATCAAATGGCTTCTATTTGTTGGCCTGAGCAATTCAATGACTGGAAAGTAGAACTATTTCCTTAACTGAAAACAATGAAAAAGAGTAAGTTTCAGAGTAAGGGAAGCCTGTTGTTCAATTTATATGCAGTGTATTTGGCACATATTTAAAGTACTCACTTTGATAACTCCTGTCTCATCTCCATCACTTTTTTGTTGTTAAAACACATTAAAAGGAATCCTTCAACAAAATAGAAAAAAAAGCTAACTCAATAGCAAAACAGAGCATTTTGGATACCAATTTTCATTCATTCAAAGCAAACTTGGAATCAGTGAGTGGTAGAGTTTTCTGGGCAAATCACTACTATCCATTAAGTTTTATACTAGTTTGGTTTTTGCTGCATGTACCCTAAAACCACTGTTAAGATTAATTTTTTTGGTTGAGTGCAGTAGCTCATGCCTGTAATACCAGCACTTTGGGAGGCTGAGGCAGGAGGATTGCTTGAACCTGAGAGTTGGAGACTAGCCTGGGCAACATAGCACGACCTCATCTCTACAAAAAATGTTAAAACCTGGAAGTAGTGGTGCATGCCTGTAGTCTCAGCTACTCAGGCACTTGACACAGAAGAATCGCCTGAGCCCAGAAGTTGGAGGCTACGTTGAATCATGATCATGGGTAACAGAGTGAGATCTTGACTCAAGAAATGATTAATTTTTTATTACAGTTACTATACATATACATAGAATTGTGAAAATAAATTTTTCAGATTGCATCAATAATTTTAGTGTAACACAAAATTTAGAATTTAGTATCACAGTTTAATTAAGCAACAATTTAATAACCTTTTTTCAATGAAAAAATTATTGGCAGCTGTAACTATGAAATTTCTGTAGGTAAATTCAAATAAAAATGTGTTAGAATACGCAGATTCTGTTATTTACTTTTATACAATTCTTTAACAGTTAAAATAGTTATTAAAGTAGTAAAAGCCACATAGAGTTTCGATGTTTGGAAAAATGAAAATAATTTTCTGAAGGTTCCAATTATATACATATAATGTGAAGAAGTCTTCTGGACTAGGTGAGATTGGGTTAGCAGCCAGGATTCTTGTTGGCTGAACACTTAGCATCTTTCAGTCAATAGAGTAAAAGTCTATAATAGTCAGTGATCTATCCTAGAAACGAATATCTGTTGTATATTCACATGTTCTCACTCATAAGCAGACCCTGAATATTTATCATAATGCTATAAGAAAGGGATTGGCAGCAGGGGGACACATAACATCAATAAGTGTATCCGATCTCAAACCAGATCAAATTGGGGACCAAAGAAAGGCCCAAAATTTACCTATACAATGACCACTTATGTACCTAACCCTGAATTGTACCTCAGATCTTAAAAAAAAAAAAAAAGTATGGCCACTACAATATATTCCGTTTTCTAGTCCTTTAATGATGACACAACTTTATAGGAGCTTTTATTTAAAATCAAAAGATAAGCACACTTAAAAAATACTTACATAGATTTACTATGGAAAGTAATGTTACCACTTGATGTCTATTTGTTCATTTCCCCAAACCACTTCTTAGTTATCTCAACACATAAATTGTACTATTCACTTAAAATAATTTTGTATTTTATATTAAAATTTATATGTAATATAGTCATTTCCATGACATGCATCTTATTTTGTTGCCTTTATAGAAAATGTCCTCTCTGATATATCTGTAGCTTAAAGAATCAGCTAACTAGCATGAAAATCTTGGCATCAATTTACAATTGGGCTAAAGAATTATAATCTCATCTGCTCACTGAGACTGTGACAGTCTGGAAATGGTACTGGCTTCTTTTGTTGGCCATTTCACCAGTGACCTCAATGGCAGATGTCCAAGAGAGGGTCATCATGTGTTATTCATGTAGCTGGGGTTCATTCGAGAAGTGTCTCTTAACCTTTACTATAGGTTAAACATTTTTAGTGAATATTTATTGAATGACTAAATGAGTTTAGGAAATCTAGCTTGAGACATTGAGTTGAGCAGGGTTTCTTTTAACTTTTTAATTTGGAATAATTTTAGATTTACAGAAAATTTTGTAGATAGTATCATGTTGTGACACACCCATCACTCTGATTCTCCTAATGTTAACATCCTATAGAACTATAATTTTATCATTTTGCTTTTGTCAATACTAGACAATTAACATTAGTACAATGCTATTAACTACAGACTTTTTTTCCATCAGTTTTTGTCACTCATAGCCATTTTCTATTCCAGAATCCAATCCAGGATACCACATTGCATTTACTTGTCATGTCTTCCTGTCTCCTTCTATTTGTGACAGTTTTTGAGCAAACTTTTTAACATCTATGTTCAAAATAGTCATGTGTTTATAATCTCTAATATATTTGTCTAAAATTATTTTATTTGTCCATTGACTGGATGTTTATTGAGCATCTATCATAATACACCAAAACTGGCACTGGAATATAGTCATGATTAGAATATGCTTACCCTCAAGAAGTTTGCAATCTTTTGCAAGCAAAGAATTCTGGCTATGACATGAGGCTTTAACAGAGAAATGGGGAGAACATATGGGAGAGCCCCCACCTATGACTGGACACATTGGATGAGGTCCTCAAGGCAGTGAGTAAGATTTCCAGACAATTCAGGACATCGGCAACAGGGAGCAGCATGTGCAGAGGCACAGAGGTGCGAAGCAAGGTACAATCTCTAACACGTGGGGAGTGCAGGGAGCGAGTCAAGGGTGAACAGAACGGCCAAGGAGTGTCAGATTCTAAAATGTTTGCATGTTCTGCTAAAAAAATGTGAACTTCATGACACAGGCAGTGAGAACCACTGATTTGGGTTTTTCCTCAAAGCAAAGCCCTTGCCCTATGTTATGTGACAGAGCTTGCGACAAGATCATAGATCATTTTGTAAATTTACTCCTAACCTTTAGACTTTTAACCAGAACACTATGCTTCTGTTTTTTCTTAAAGTTTAATACAGATTAAGAAAGTCTTTAGAACTGAAGTTATTCATAAACATTTTTAGAAGCTCTCTTTTGCCAAAAGTAAATTTTAGCATAACAAATGGAACCATACAGTGTTCCTTTATTATCTGAATCCTCATATTTCCTAAAGATAAGAAATATGATGGATGTGGATGGAATCAAGAGCTGGGGAGGAACACAAGAATGTTGCTAAAATGTGGAATCAGTTTTCTGAATGCAGAAATGGTGTTACATTTATAAGATTAACATTTTAAAATACAGGTAGTTTAACCATTTGTTGAAATCTTCACTACAAGCATAAGATGAAGCAATTTCATTCTGAATTGATACAAGGTGCAAAGAACAAAATTATAACTCTTTAGATCATGTCCATAATTTGTTGTGTCTCTGTGTGAGAAACCAGTATTATTTAGTCCTTGCTATTCAGTGTGTGATCAGCTTCACCTGGGAGTTTCTGAATCTGTATTTGTATTTGTCACAAGGTCTCCAGGTGACTCATACACACACTAAAATTTTAGAAGCACTAATTTACTACCTTGTTTGTTAGATTTTAAAATTTACATGAAGCATGAGATATTCATAAATAAAATCATAGTTACAGTTTGTTTTAAAAGAAGAAATCATGTTAAGATGATATAAGCATGCTAAAATCCTAGAAAGAAAGAACATTGCATATAAGTATGAATCCTTTTAAACATGCATTTTTATTTTTACCTAGGAGGATGCAAGGGACAAATGGGACTTCATTCAAGGGCTAACTTCAATCACTTGGGCCTTTT
>NW_007141771.1:0-3384 GCF_000164805.1 Carlito syrichta | reverse complement strand
GAAGCCCTAAAACCACTGTTAAGATTAATTTTTTTGGTTGAGTGCAGTAGCTCATGCCTGTAATACCAGCACTTTGGGAGGCTGAGGCAGGAGGATTGCTTGAACCTGAGAGTTGGAGACTAGCCTGGGCAACATAGCACGACCTCATCTCTACAAAAAATGTTAAAACCTGGAAGTAGTGGTGCATGCCTGTAGTCTCAGCTACTCAGGCACTTGACACAGAAGAATCGCTTGAGCCCAGAAGTTGGAGGCTACGTTGAATCATGATCATGGGTAACAGAGTGAGATCTTGACTCAAGAAATGATTAATTTTTTATTACAGTTACTATACATATACATAGAATTGTGAAAATAAATTTTTCAGATTGCATCAATAATTTTAGTGTAACACAAAATTTAGAATTTAGTATCACAGTTTAATTAAGCAACAATTTAATAACCTTTTTTCAATGAAAAAATTATTGGCAGCTGTAACTATGAAATTTCTGTAGGTAAATTCAAATAAAAATGTGTTAGAATACGCAGATTCTGTTATTTACTTTTATACAATTCTTTAACAGTTAAAATAGTTATTAAAGTAGTAAAAGCCACATAGAGTTTCGATGTTTGGAAAAATGAAAATAATTTTCTGAAGGTTCCAATTATATACATATAATGTGAAGAAGTCTTCTGGACTAGGTGAGATTGGGTTAGCAGCCAGGATTCTTGTTGGCTGAACACTTAGCATCTTTCAGTCAATAGAGTAAAAGTCTATAATAGTCAGTGATCTATCCTAGAAACGAATATCTGTTGTATATTCACATGTTCTCACTCATAAGCAGACCCTGAATATTTATCATAATGCTATAAGAAAGGGATTGGCAGCAGGGGGACACATAACATCAATAAGTGTATCCGATCTCAAACCAGATCAAATTGGGGACCAAAGAAAGGCCCAAAATTTACCTATACAATGACCACTTATGTACCTAACCCTGAATTGTACCTCAGATCTTAAAAAAAAAAAAAAAGTATGGCCACTACAATATATTCCGTTTTCTAGTCCTTTAATGATGACACAACTTTATAGGAGCTTTTATTTAAAATCAAAAGATAAGCACACTTAAAAAATACTTACATAGATTTACTATGGAAAGTAATGTTACCACTTGATGTCTATTTGTTCATTTCCCCAAACCACTTCTTAGTTATCTCAACACATAAATTGTACTATTCACTTAAAATAATTTTGTATTTTATATTAAAATTTATATGTAATATAGTCATTTCCATGACATGCATCTTATTTTGTTGCCTTTATAGAAAATGTCCTCTCTGATATATCTGTAGCTTAAAGAATCAGCTAACTAGCATGAAAATCTTGGCATCAATTTACAATTGGGCTAAAGAATTATAATCTCATCTGCTCACTGAGACTGTGACAGTCTGGAAATGGTACTGGCTTCTTTTGTTGGCCATTTCACCAGTGACCTCAATGGCAGATGTCCAAGAGAGGGTCATCATGTGTTATTCATGTAGCTGGGGTTCATTCGAGAAGTGTCTCTTAACCTTTACTATAGGTTAAACATTTTTAGTGAATATTTATTGAATGACTAAATGAGTTTAGGAAATCTAGCTTGAGACATTGAGTTGAGCAGGGTTTCTTTTAACTTTTTAATTTGGAATAATTTTAGATTTACAGAAAATTTTGTAGATAGTATCAATGTTGTGACACACCCATCACTCTGATTCTCCTAATGTTAACATCCTATAGAACTATAATTTTATCATTTTGCTTTTGTCAATACTAGACAATTAACATTAGTACAATGCTATTAACTACAGACTTTTTTTCCATCAGTTTTTGTCACTCATAGCCATTTTCTATTCCAGAATCCAATCCAGGATACCACATTGCATTTACTTGTCATGTCTTCCTGTCTCCTTCTATTTGTGACAGTTTTTGAGCAAACTTTTTAACATCTATGTTCAAAATAGTCATGTGTTTATAATCTCTAATATATTTGTCTAAAATTATTTTATTTGTCCATTGACTGGATGTTTATTGAGCATCTATCATAATACACCAAAACTGGCACTGGAATATAGTCATGATTAGAATATGCTTACCCTCAAGAAGTTTGCAATCTTTTGCAAGCAAAGAATTCTGGCTATGACATGAGGCTTTAACAGAGAAATGGGGAGAACATATGGGAGAGCCCCCACCTATGACTGGACACATTGGATGAGGTCCTCAAGGCAGTAAGATTTCCAGACAATTCAGGACATTGGCAACAGGGAGCAGCATGTGCAGAGGCACAGAGGTGCGAAGCAAGGTACAATCTCTAACACGTGGGGAGTGCAGGGAGTGAGTCAAGGGTGAACAGAACGGCCAAGGAGTGTCAGATTCTAAAATGTTTACATGTTCTGCTAAAAAAATGTGAACTTCATGACACAGGCAGTGAGAACCACTGGTTTGGTTTTTTCCTCAAAGCAAAGCCCTTGCCCTATGTTATGTGACAGAGCTTGCGACAAGATCATAGATCATTTTGTAAATTTACTCCTAACCTTTAGACTTTTAACCAGAACACTATGCTTCTGTTTTTTCTTAAAGTTTAATACAGATTAAGAAAGTCTTTAACTGAAGTTATTCATAAACATTTTTAGAAGCTCTCTTTTGCCAAAAGTAAATTTTAGCATAACAAATGGAACCATACAGTGTTCCTTTATTATCTGAATCCTCATATTTCCTAAAGATAAGAAATATGATGGATGTGGATGGAATCAAGAGCTGGGGAGGAACACAAGAATGTTGCTAAAATGTGGAATCAGTTTTCTGAATGCAGAAATGGTGTTACATTTATAAGATTAACATTTTAAAATACAGGTAGTTTAACCATTTGTTGAAATCTTCACTACAAGCATAAGATGAAGCAATTTCATTCTGAATTGATACAAGGTGCAAAGAACAAAATTATAACTCTTTAGATCATGTCCATAATTTGTTGTGTCTCTGTGTGAGAAACCAGTATTATTTAGTCCTTGCTATTCAGTGTGTGATCAGCTTCACCTGGGAGTTTCTGAATCTGTATTTGTATTTGTCACAAGGTCTCCAGGTGACTCATACACACACTAAAATTTTAGAAGCACTAATTTACTACCTTGTTTGTTAGATTTTAAAATTTACATGAAGCATGAGATATTCATAAATAAAATCATAGTTACAGTTTGTTTTAAAAGAAGAAATCATGTTAAGATGATATAAGCATGCTAAAATCCTAGAAAGAAAGAACATTGCATATAAGTATGAATCCTTTTAAACATGCATTTTTATTTTTACCTAGGAGGATGCAAGGGACAAATGGGACTTCATTCAAGGGCTAACTTCAATCACTTGGGCCTTTT
>NW_007141770.1:0-689 GCF_000164805.1 Carlito syrichta | reverse complement strand
GTGCTCCCCCCAGGGGTGATCATGATACCCAATGGATGGTTTGGCTTCCATTATTTCCCCTACCTCTTTCCCCTCTTTAGCATTTCCCATTGTCTATTGACCCCATCTTTCTGCCTGTGTGTGCCCAGTGTTCAGTACCCATTTATGCGTTACAACATGCATTTCAGTTTCTTGTTTCTGTGATGGTTCACTTAGAATAGCCTCTAGCTGCATCCATGTTCCTTTGGGTATAATCCTGGAAGTGGAATTGATGGGCTGAATGGTAGCTCTAGTTTTTGTTCTTTGAGTCATCTCGAAACTGCGTTCCACAGTGGTTGAACTGGCTTACATTCCAGTGTACAAGTGCTCCCTTTTCTCCATAGCCTTGCCAGTATCTGTTGTTGTTGTTGCTGACTTTGTGATAATAGTCATCCTGACCAATATGAAATGGTATCTCATGGCAGTTTTGATTTGCATTGCTCTGATGATTAGTGAAACTGAACATTTTTCATGTGTGTTGCCTTCTTATATGTCTTCCTTTAAGAAGTGCCTGTTCATGTCATTTTTGCTCACTTTTTAATGGGATTATTTGTTTATGTACTGTCAATTCATTTGAGTTTTATTTGGATTCTGAATATTACGCCTTTGTTGGGTACATAGTTTGCAAATATTTACTCTCCTTTTGTCAGTGCCTCTTTAATCGCTTGATG
>NW_007141769.1:0-822 GCF_000164805.1 Carlito syrichta | reverse complement strand
CCAGTACACCTAAAGCTCAGACGCCTTCACTGCTATGCAAAGCATCCATGGAAGCAAAAATCATATGTACATCCAAAGCTATTGAAAAGTTTAAAAAATGCTGTGAAGTTCACATACATGCTAAAAAATGCTTTGTCACCCGGCCTGGCACTTCTTCCCTGTTGTGTGTCTCATTGCTTATCCTCCTTCACTTGCCATGTTGCTTTATCTTGCATTTTTATTTCATCCTAGCCACCAAGTGGCTCACATCTTGAGGTAGAAGGCACTGTACTAGGGTGTGTGTGTGTGTGTGTGTGTGTGTGTGTGTGTGTGTGTCTGTGTGTGTGTCTGTGTGTGTGTGTTTTATCTCTTGGGCCCAGCAGAATAATTGCCATATAGATAATACCACGCAAATATTTATGAAGGGAAGAGTTAACAAAAAATTAGATGAATGAAGTTGATAAAGGTATTTTCTCTCCATTTTTTAATTTTGTAGCGGATTACATAAAAGAATTGTAATAAAGGATTTCTCGATCGGGCTCAGTGGCTCAGTCTGTAATACCAGGATTTTGGGAGGCCGAGGTGAGGGGATTGCCTGAGTTGGCAAGTTTGAGACCAGCCTGGGCAACTTGGTGAGACTTCATTTCTACAATAAATTTTAAAAAAATTAGCTGGGCATGGTAGCACATGCCTGTAGTTCTGGCTACTAAGAAGGCTGAGGCAGAAGGATCGCTGGAGCCCAGCAGGTTAACGTTGGGGTAGCCATGAGTGTGACACTGTACTCCAGCCTGGGTGATGAAGTGAAGCTCAAACTCAAAAAAAATAAAACATAAAAAATAAATT
>NW_007141768.1:0-9367 GCF_000164805.1 Carlito syrichta | reverse complement strand
AAGGGGCCACAGCGGGCCACGTCCGATGTCTTCGCAAGGTTTTGACCAGTCCCAGATTCGGGAGTTCAAAGAGGCCTTCAGCGAGATCGACCACAACCCTGATGGCTTCATCGACAAGGAGGACCTGCACGACATGCTTGCCTCGCTGGGGAAGAACCCCACGGACGAATTACCCGGAGGGCATGATGGGTGGAGCCCTAGGGTCCGTCAACTTCACCATGTTCCTCCCCATGTTTGGGGAGAAGCTGAACAGCACTGGCCCGGAGGATGTGATCCGCAACGCCTTCGCCTGCTTTGACGAGGAGGCCTCAGGGTTTACCCACGAGGACCAGCTCCGGGAGCTGCTCACCACCATGGGCGACTGCTTCACGGACGAGGAGGCGGAAGAGAGGGACCCCATCGGCAAGAAAGGCACCTGCAACTATGTGGAGTTCACACGCTCCTCAAATATGGCATCAAGGACAAGGATGACTAGGCTGCCCAGCCCTCCCAACGCCAGGCCCTGTCCCAGTCGCTCCCTCCCCCGCACACTCCCAGCTCCATGCCACGACCCTGCAGGACCCTCTTGGGGGACCCGCCCCTGAGGGACCAGGGTCTTGGCTCCCAGGGAAGGGAACAGACCAAGAGAGGCCCCAGGCAAGGGACACACGCCGACTCGAGGCAGGTATGCCACCGTGACCCTTCCAAGACCAAATTCTGGGGAGATGGGCCAGGGCGGCACCCAGGGGCACCAAGCGAAGGCCCCTCAGGGAAGCCCAGACCTCAGCAGTGGCCTGACCATTCCTGGCTGCCCTGGGAGAAAGGGCCCCAGGTCCTGGGATTGGCACCACTGCACGCGCAGCCCCGCATAAGCCCAAGCTCACCAGGGTCCCCTCCCCTCCATCCCATTCAACCACCAGAGCACACCCACCTGCACTCAAAAAGACACAGGCAGAATGAACATTTGTCCCAGGGGAGACAGAACCCCCAATAGAAGGCTGAGCACTGAACAAATAAATAAAAGAATTTCAGTGTAGATGAAACAAGTTACTATTGGAAGAAGATGCCATCTAGAACTTTCATCGCTAGAGAGACGTCAATGCCTGGTTTCAAAGCTTCAAAGGACAGTTTGTCTTATTAGTGACTGATGCATCTGGTGACTTTAAGTAAAAGCCAAATGCTCATTGCCATTCCAGAAATCACAGGGCCTTTAAGAGTTATGCTGAATCTACTCTGCCTGTGCTCCAGAAATGGAATGAAGCCAGACTGGATGCTCAAGGGCTCTAATAAAGATGTATAGGGAGATTGATGCTGTTATCTTTTCTCTCTTTCTCTCTCTCTTATTTTAACATTTTAAAGTGTTTTATTTGGAAGTAATTTCCAATTTACAGAAAGTTTTCTAGAATAATCCAAATAATATTTGCATACCCTTTATGTGGATTAACCCTTTAAAGCATTTTTTGCTAGTGCGCATGCTTCCTTTCTCCCTCCCTCTCTGTCTCTCTCTCGCTCTCCCCCCTCCTCCTCCCTCTCCCTCTCCTTCTACCTCTCTCTTTCTCTCCTTCTCTTCCTTTCCCACTCCAAGTCGGTGCACACACATCTGGGTAATTTTGTTGTTTCTCTTTTTAAAAATTGTTGGAATTATGGGTACATGTGAGAATTTGCTCCAGAGGTACTGGATTTTGCATGAAGAGGAGGTTTGGGTTTCTGAGGTGCTCCCCCCAGGGGTGATCATAATAACCAATGGATGGTTTGGCTTCCATTATTCCCCCTACCTCTTTCCCCTCTTTAGCATTTCCCATTGTCTATTGACCCCATCTTTGTGCCTGTGTGTGCCCAGGGTTTAGTACCCATTTATGCGTTACAACATGCATTTCAGTTTCTTGTTTCTGTGATGGTTCACTTAGAATAGCCTCTAGCTGCATCCATGTTCCATTGAGTATAATCCTGGAAGTGGAATTGATTGACTGAATGGTAGCTCTAGTTTTAGTTCTTTGAGTCATCTCCAAACTGTGTTCCACAGTGGTGGAACTGGCTTACATTCTAGTGTACAAGTGTTCCCTTTTCTCCGTAGCCTTGCCAGTATCTGTTGTTGCTGCTGACTTTGTGATCATAGTCATCCTGACCAATATGAAATGGTATGTCATGGAAGTTTTGATTTGCATCGCTCTGATGATTAGTGAAACTGAACATTTTTCATGTGTGTTGCCTTCTTATATGTCTTCCTTTAAGAAGTGTCTGTTCATGTCATTTTTACCCACTTTTTGATGGGATTATTTGTTTATGTACTGTCAATTCATTTGAGTATTAGGCCTTTGTTGGGTACATAGTTTGCAAATATTTACTCTCCTTTTGTCTGTTGCCTTTTTAATCTCTTGATGGCTATTTTGCTGGGTGGAAGCTTTGTTACTTGGTAAGGTTCCACCTGTCTATTTCAGCTTTTGTTGCATTTGCTTTTGAGGAGTTGTTTATAAATTCATTGCATAGGCTAATATGCAGGAAAGTGTTCCCTAGGTTTCTTCTAAGATTTTTGTAGTTTGAAGTTTTATGTTTAAGTCATTGATCCACTTTGAGATAATTTTTGTGTATGGTTACCTAGGAGTTCAATTTCATTCTGTATGTGGTTAGCCAGTTTTTCCAGCACCATTTGCTGAATACAGTTTCCTTTTGCAATGTTTGTTTTTGTCAGCTTTGTCAAATATAAGATGAATGTAAACCTGTGGTCTTATTTCTGACTTCTCTGTCCTGTAACATTGGTCTATTTTTGTACCAGTTCCATGCTGGTTTGATTACTGTAGCCTTGTAGTAAAGTTTAAAGTATAGGTGTGTGATGCCGCTAGTTTTGTTCTTTTTGCTGACAATTGCTTTGGCTATTTGGGCTCTTTTTTTGCTTTCATGTGAATTTAAGTATTGTATTTTCTAGATCAGTGAAAAATATTGCTGGTAGTTTGACAAGGATTATGTTGAATCTATACATTGCTTTGGGCAGTATAGACATTTAAAAAATATTTGTTCTTCCAATTCATGAGCATAGAATAATCTTGCATTTGCTTGTGTCATCTTTGATACTTTTTAGTAATGTTCTGTAGTTCTCATTGTAAAGATCTTTTACTTTACGACTAGACGAATTCTAAGGTATTCTTTTTGTGACTATTGTGAAAGGAGTTGTTTTGCATTTAGTTCTCAGCCTGCATGTTGTTAGTCCTATAGAAATGCTATGAACATAGTTAAAATAACAACAAATAATTTAGGACATTCCATAAATGTGATAAAGCTGTGGCATGGATCAAGAGAATGGATTTCAATTTTGAAATAAGTTCTACTGTAGATAGCATGCTATCACATTTTGTAGAGAAATCTTTTGTGAAAGGAATAGTTGATCGATGCAGCAAATCTCACTTCTTAAATTGCCACAGCCACTCCAACCCTTAGCAACCACCACCCGGATCAGTCAGCAGCCATCAACATGAAAGTCAGGGCTTGAATTCCAGGTCATTTGGTGCCCTTCTTTGAACTTTTAAGGTTTGGAAACCTCAATATCTATCTTTTTACTTCTCCACCCCAAGAAATGAGGGATACTTCTTACAGTTATTTTCTAACAGTGACCCCTATCGCTTTCTCCATAATATTCTTCATGTTAAAGTCTCCATATTAAAATATAATGATAGCCATGGCAAATAAACCACAATAAATCCCCCATGTTAAATCCTCCATATTAAAATACCTGGTGGGATTTTTATGTTATCTATTAATTCATGGCTAATATGCCATAAACAATATTTGCCTGGGAGAATACTAATCTATACATGTATTTCCCAGTGTGTTTTTAATAATGCCTTCTTTTATTCACAAAATGTCTGAGTTGAACAATATATTATACTTCCATGCCAAAAATAAGGAACAGTGCACTAGAAATCAGGACACATGGGATTTAGTCCTGGCTTTATAAAAAATTAATCATGTGGCCTTGAGAAAATGAATATTTCCACCATTTGTCACAGCTCCCAAACTCTGATTTTATTGTCTATGATGCTGGCATACACTTTATTCATGTATATTTAAATGTGTTACCATTAAGATATTGATTGATCTTATGCCTGGGTATGATTAGAAGGTGCCAGAGACACCATGATTTTTTAGCATGTTCTGAAGAGGAGAAAACAAAATTGGCAAAAATGAGTTGGAAGAGCTTTTCTGAAAAAGGATTATTAAGTCAGTCAGATTACTGTAACACCAAAATTATTGCACCTTAAACTGATAAATGTATACAATAATTTTAGTGTACACACAACTATAGATAAAAATCAGTAACTGACATTTATTCATTTTTTTCTCTGCATATAAGAATTAATTTAACCTTTACAGTAATTTTGTGAGGCAAGTGTAATAATTATTCCCATTTTATATATGAAAGACTTAAAAGTTTAAGCAATTTGTTTGACTATATATAGCAAGGAAGGATGATCCTGATAATTGTACCTAATAGTCTAGTTTCATAACATCTATAGCAAAGTTTTAAATATCAAGATAAATAGGACTAGATATAGAAGAAATAAAAATACAATGCAGGTTTGACTAGTGAAAATCTTCTGCTTAAGCTCTGTTAAAATATTTGGAATTTTATTTTTCAGAATTATTAGAGCTTATTTTAATCTCAAATATGTTCCACTTTGGACAATAAATTATGTGGTCTCCCTATTCAAAGACTACAAAGCTTCTTAAATAAAGCACATAGAGCTCTCTGATTTTCTCCCTCTCTCCCATTGATATGCTCAGGACAATTACTATAGTATAGAAAGTAATAAGCAGGGAAATTTCAAAAATTGCATCAAGGAAGTAATATATTTTGATTGTATTACAGTTTTATAGTTTAAAATCCAATGAGAGAAAAATTTGAAAAACAAAGTGCTCAAAGTAGATTTTGCCTCTCTGTACACATCCAATGTCCCTTAATTTTGTTAGTTCAGCAACTACTTTTTAAATACAATCTTTTAAAAACATTGATCTATAAATTATAACTTTTACATTTTTGTTTTAAAAACTGCTGCAAATTTAATGAGATGCCATTTCTATTCAGAGTTCTCAATCAAAAAATAATTCAGCAACTCACATTCTGATGTTGTGACAACACAATTAAGATTGCTTCAAGTCAATTAAATTCTCTCTGTCCTAGACTCCTTACATATAAAATGCAAGTCATAGTGCTAACTACCCTAGAATTATAAAACTCATAAGGTTTTTTTTGGCGGGGGGCTCATGATTGCCTTGACTATTCAGACTCTTCTTATATGAATATTAGGATTGTTTTTTCCAATTCTGTGAAAAACAATGTTGGGAGTTTGGTATTATTTTGAATCTGTAAAGTAAATTATTTTGGGTAGTACATTTTGACAATGTTGATTCTTTCAGTCCATGAGCATGGGATATTGTTCCATTTGTTTGTGTCTTTTACAATTTATTTCATCAGTGTTTTTTAGTTCTCTACTCAAATGAAAAGAGGTCATTATACAAAAAAGATAACTGCATTTGAATGTTTAATGCAGCACAATTCACAATTATAAAGATGTAGATTCAGCCTAAATACTCATCAACTGATTAGTGGATAATGAAAATATGATTTATTATATATATATATATATATATATATATATATATATATATACACACACATCATGGAATGATACTTAGCCATAAAAAAACCAAAATAATATATTTTGCATCAACATAGATGGAATTGGAGACCATTATCCTAAGTGAAGTAAACACAGTAACAAATAGTCAAATACCACACGTTCTCATTTATAAGTGGGGGCTAAGTAAGGTTCTGTGAAGGCATATAGAATGGTACACTGGAACTGGAGTCTCAAAAAGGGGAGGGTTAAAGGGAGGAGGGATAAAAATATCACTGACTGGGAACAATGCACACTAGTGGGAGGTAACCAGTACACCTAAAGCTCAGACGCCTTCACTGCTATGCAATGCATCCATGGAAGCAAAAATCATGTGTACATCCAAAGCTATTGAAAAGTTTAAAAAATACTGTGAAGTTCACATACATGCTAAAAAATGTTTTGCCATCCGGCCTGGCACTTCTTCCCTGTTGTGTGTCTCATTGCTTATCCTCCTTCACTTGCCATGTTGCTTTATCTGGCATTTTTATTTCATCCTAGCCACCAAGTGGCTCACATCTTGAGGTAGAAGGCACTGTACTAGGGTGTGTGTGTGTGTGTGTGTGTGTGTGTGTGTGTGTGTGTTTTATCTCTTGGGCCCAGCAGAATAATTGTCATATAGATAATACCACGTAAATATTTATGAAGGGAAGAGTTAACAAAAAAATAGATGAATGAAGTTGATAAAGGTATTTTCTCTCCATTTTTTTTATTTTGTAGCAGATTACATAAAAGAATTGTAATAAAGGATTTCTCGATCGGGCTCAGTGGCTCAGCCTGTAATACCAGGATTTTGGGAGGCCGAGGTGAGGGGATTGCCTGAGCTGGCAAGTTTGAGACCAGCCTGGGCAACTTGGCGAGACTTCATTTCTACAATAAATTTTAAAAAAATTAGCTGGACATGGTAGCACATGCCTGTAGTTCTGGCTACTAAGAAGGCTGAGGCAGAAGGATCGCTGGAGCCCAGCAGGTTAACGTTGGGGTAGCCATGAGAGTGACACTGTACTCCAGCCTGGGTGATGAAGTGAAGCTCAAACTCAAAAAAAATAAAACATAAAAAATAAATTTCACAGCTGTTAAAAAATAAAAATAAAAACGGATTTCTCAAGGGATTGAACATCTAATTGAGGCTTTTCTAACTATATATACCTCCATTCAACATCAAATATCTAATTCAGAAGTAAGCAATCATAAAATAAAGGAAGAGAACTTAGACAACATATAAGAGAAAGAAAATATACAACCTTTATTTCTCATTTACAGTACTTCCTTTGGAAGAGAGAGAAAAGCTTAAATTTTGGTATTGTACATTAGCTCATTACTCATGCCTCTCTGCTTGCATGAGTGCACTTGTTCAATGTTCAAACAAAATGCTAATCTAAACAATAAGCTGGATATTGTCTTTCTCCTTATAATGTTCACAAAATGGATACACATTAACTCCAGGGTGTGTTTTAGAGTTTACCGAGAGTTCATAGGCATTCTTCTATCTCTCTTTGTTGATGACAATTTCTATAATATTTATTTTAAGTATGTGTATGGTCCACACTAAAATTACTCTGCAAGCTAATTTACAACTTGTTTCATTTTAGTGCTGGAAAAGTTATTTATTCGCTTGTTAGGATCATTTAATATGAAATATCAGAATCATGAAGTCATAAAAAACTCTTATTGACCTTGAAAATATAAAGGAAGCACTTCTATGACTTAAAATTTGTATAACTTTATTAATATAAAACAACCCCATAATGGTTTTTGTTTTCCTCACATGGAAGTGTTGTTGGCTGAATATAATATGTAAATCCTCACACTAAACTTTAGTTTCAATGAGTGCAACTCTTTTTGCCAGTTCTTCACAAGAATAATGCCAGCAGTTCATTTAAAATTCAAATTCTGCCAGCTGCAAGACCTGAATTACAAATCGGGGTAGGCTTGTCTTATTTGCAGTCATCAAAAACATGAAATATGACTAGCAGTGGAAATGACATAGTTTAAAAAGGGAACACTAATTACATCAAGTTGCACTGTCCCATTTTACCTGTCCAAAGCCTAAAGTCTCATTATAAAACAGAAAGGAACGATGAACATTTAAGTCTTTCTCAAATACAGCAAAATTGTGACATTTTAAACCTTTTTCCCAGTCCAAAATTTTAATCTAAATTTGGGGTGATTGGCAATGTAGCGTTTTGTTAGCTTAAAATTAGCCTTGATTTGGCGCCAAGAGAATTAAAACTATTGTTTTTATTAGTATTTAGCCATTTTGTGCTGTAGACATTCTGTTCTATAGTTTTGTCCATTTTAATATTAGACTACCTGAATAAAACTAAAGTTAACCATTTCCCTCGGGAAAAACACTCATGGATTCTCAGGAGTTATCCTGATACTTGCCCAGGTTTTGATTTATAAGTGACAAACTGTTCCTTGTTTTAAAACTTCTTAATATAAATGTCTTAATGTCAGAGAAATGGAATTTAAATCTCAGACAAGATTCTACATCTAATACATATACCAGAACACATAACATTTAAAAAATGTTCCTTCCAAAAAGGTTAGACTGGTTTGCATTCCCACCAGCAGTGTAGAAGCATTCATTTTTCTCTGCATCCTCGCCAGTATCTGTTGTTGTTTTATTAATGATGGTCATTTTTAAATATTTTAAACATTTAAAAAATACTGATAGCTCTAAGTATTTGTGAGGACATAGAGCAACTAGAACTCTCATATGGTCAGACTGAAGTGTAACCTGATGAAATCATTTTGGAAAATGGTTGGGCAAGAATTGCTAAAGCTGGACATATGCATATGCTCTTTTTCACTCCAGTGTATGTGCTAAACAGATAAAAATACATATGTTCACTAAAAGACATATGTAAGGATGCTCTTGTCAGCTTTATTAATCATATATCTAGCTAGAAAGAACCCAAACATTCATTACAATTTATATATATAGCTATATATATCTCCTTACAATGTGTGTGTGTGTATCCTTACAATGAAAAATTAAAAAAAAAAAAAAACTATAACTACTTGAAACAGTGTGAACAAACAATGTTACGTGGAAGCAGTCAGGCACTAAAAGGTACTTAATGTGTGATTTCATTCATACGAAGTTCAAAAACAAAAGTAGCCTTTGGTTATCTGAAGTCAGAAATACTTAACTTTGTGTGTCGGAGGAAGGTGTTTTTTTTTTTGAGTTGGAGTTTCACTCTGTCACCCAGACTGGAGTGCAGTGGCTGCTCCCGGCCACCGCATCCTCGATCTGCTGGGCTCCGGTGATCCTTCCACCTCAACCTTCCAAGTAGCTGGAACTACAGGGGCGCACTACCACGCCTGGCTAATTTTTTGATTTATTGTAGAGATGAGGTCTCGCCAAGTTGCCCAGGCGGGTCTCGAACCCACGGGCTCAGGTCATCCACTCACCTCCCGAAGCACGGGATGACAGGCTGAGCCACCGATCTCGGTTTCGGAGGAAGTTGTTAATGAGATGTTCTACATTTTGGCTTAGATGGTAGTTAAATCGCTATGATAATTTATTATATCTGACAAGACACATAAGTAAGACTTTTCCAGTTCACGTATATGATACCTCAATTTATAAGTATAAAAACGTTTATAAATGACTTGGCTATTATTTGCATACTGAAATTGAAAGGAACTAAAAACACTCAGAATATTTTGAAGCTAAATACTTTTCTGAACAGGGAAACTCTGGACAGATT
>NW_007141767.1:0-942 GCF_000164805.1 Carlito syrichta | reverse complement strand
CAGAATCAACATTGTGAAAATGTCCATCTTACCCAAGGCAATCTACAAATTCAATGCAATACCCATCAAATTACCAGCAACATTCTTTTCACATGTAGAAAAAACAACACAGAAATTCATATGGAAATACAAATGTCAAAGAAGAGCCAGAACAATCCTCAGCAAAAAAAACAAAGCAGGTGGTATCACATTACCAGACTTCAAACTTTACTATAAAGCTACTATCATCAAAACAGTGTGGTATTGGTATAGGAACAGGCATATAGACCAATGGAATAGAACTGAGATTCCAGAAGCAAAACCTCAATTTCTCAACCAACTCATCTTCAACAAAGCCTCCACCACCTACCACTGGGGAGAGGAGAACCTATTCAGTAAATGGTGCTGGGAAAACTGGCTGACCACATGTAGAAGATTGAAACAGGACCCCTATCTATCCCCATGCACAAAGGTTAACTCCAAATGGATCAGAGACCTAAATGTAAACCTCAAACCATAAGAACCTTAGAAAATGAAGAAAATACCCTCATGGAAATTGTAACTGGCATCCAATTTCTGAACAAAACCCGAAACCCACAGATCATAAGAGAGAAGATAGACAAGTGGGACCTTATTAAACTGACAAGCTTCTACAAAGCCAAAGAAACCATCAAGAGAGCAGGGAGACAGCCTACAGACTGGGGAAAAGTATTTGCCAACACCAGGTCTGACAAAGGCTTAACATTCTGGATCTACAAGGAACTCAAACGTGCTGAAAAGAAAAAAACAAACAACCCCATTATAAAATGGGCAAAAGATGTGAACAGACACTTCTCAAAGGAAGACATCCGAGCAGCCGACAGACACATGAAGAAATGTTCAACTTCACTAATCATCAGGGAGATGCAAATAAAAATCACACTGAGATACCACCTAACTCCAATCAGAATGGCAATTATCAAG
>NW_007141766.1:0-818 GCF_000164805.1 Carlito syrichta | reverse complement strand
AGAAGATTGAAACAGGACCCCTATCTATCCCCATGCACAAAGGTTAACTCCAAATGGATCAGAGACCTAAATGTAAACCTCAAACCATAAGAACCTTAGAAAATGAAGAAAATACCCTCATGGAAATTGGAACTGGCATCCAATTTGTGAACAAAACCCGAAACCCACAGATCATAAGAGAGAAGATAGACAAGTGGGACCTTATTAAACTGACAAGCTTCTACAAAGCCAAAGAAACTATCAAGAGAGCAGGGAGACAGCCTACAGACTGGGAAAAAGTATTTACCAACACCAGGTCTGACAAAGGCTTAACATTCTGGCTCTACAAGGAACTCAAACGTGCTGAAAAGAAAAAAAACAAACAACCCCATTATAAAATGGGCAAAAGATGTGAACAGACACTTCTCAAAGGAAGACATCCGAGCAACCGACAGACACATGAAGAAATGTTCAACTTCACTAATCATCAGGGAGATGCAAATAAAAATCACACTGAGATACCACCTAACTCCAGTCAGAATGGCAATTATCAACAACTCAAGAAATAACAGCTGCTGGAGAGGGTGTGGTGAAAAGGGAACCCTTCTACACTGTTGGTGGGAGTGCAAACTAGTGCAACCTCTGTGGAAAGCAGTGTGGTGATTCCTAAAAGCTCTAAATATCAACCTCCCATATGACCCCGCAATCCCCCTACTGGGAATATATCTGAAGAACACAAATCACTCTATAAAAAAGATACCTGCACACATATGTTTATCACAGCATTGTTCACAATAGCAAGAACCTGGAAACAACCATGCTGCCCATCAAAAGAGGAC
>NW_007141765.1:0-850 GCF_000164805.1 Carlito syrichta | reverse complement strand
CAACTCAAGAAATAACAGCTGCTGGAGAGGGTGTGGCGAAAAGGGAACACTTCTACACTGTTGGTGGGAGTGCAAACTAGTGCAACCTCTGTGGAAAGCAGTGTGGTGATTCCTAAAAGCTTTAAATATCAACCTCCCATATGACCCCGCAATCCCCCTACTGGGAATATATCTGAAGAACACAAATCACTCTATAAAAAAGATACCTGCACACATATGTTTATCACAGCATTGTTCACAATAGCAAGAACCTGGAAACAACCATGCTGCCCATCAAAAGAGGACTGGATTAAAAAAATGTGGTACATACCCATGATGGAATAATACACAGCCATAAAAAAGAACAAAATCATGAATTTCACAGCAACTTGGATGGAACTAGAGTCTATAATACTGAGTGACCTCTCACAGAAACAAAGATCCGAGCATCACATGTTCTCACTCATATAATGGACCTTGAACATCCAATGTAATACTATAAGAAAATGACTGATGGTACTGGGAAACTGGGGGTGGGGAGGGAGAAGGGATCAATGGTGACAAACATCTCTCTGGGGACGGGGAAATACCTCTTATCTTCAGGGTGCCTGAACGAAATGTATTTCTGTACCTAACCCTTAACTGTACCCCACAATATCATAATTAAAAATAGTGATAAATAAAAAAATGAGCATCTTACTGAGTGGAAGTAGGCAATCTGAAAATATAAACCTGCATGAATTCAACAATATGGCATTCTGGGAAAAGCAAAATGATGGAGACAGTAAAAAGACCACTAGTTTTAATCGACTATGGGGAGAGGATGAAAAGAGAATTTTTAGGGAATTGAAACTGCTCTGTATGAGGATAC
>NW_007141764.1:0-788 GCF_000164805.1 Carlito syrichta | reverse complement strand
TTTATTTATGTCAGTTTTATGAAAGATCAGTTGGTTATAGGTATGTGGTTTTATTTCTGGGTTCTCTATTCTGTTCCCTTGACCTCTCTTCTATTTATATACCAGCACCATACTGTTTTAGTTTTAGTTACTATAGCCTTATAATATAATTTGAAGTCAGGCAGTGTGATGACTCTGCAGGTGTTCTTTTTGCTTAGGATTGCTTTGGCTATTTGGACGTTTTGTTTTTTGGTTCAATATAAATTTTAAGTTATTTTCTAGTTCTGTGAAGAATGAAGTTGATATTTTGATCAGGATTGCATGGAATTCACAGATTGCTTTGAGCAATATGGTCATTTTAACAATATTGAATCTTCCAAACCTTGAATATGGGATGTTCTTCTATTTGTTTGTGTCATCTATGATTTCTTTCATCAGCATTTTATAGTTTTACTTGTACAGATATTTCACCTCCTTGGCTAGGTATAGTCATAGATATTTTATTATTTTGTCACTAGTGTGAATAGGATTGAGCTCTTGATTTGGTTCTCAGCTTCAGCATTGTTGGTGTCTGGGAATGATATTGATTTTTGTACACTGATTTTGTGTCCCTGAGATTATATTGAAATGATTAGGTCTTGAAGCTTCTTGGGTGGAGACTTTAAGGTTTCTTAGATATATAATGATATCATTCATAAACAGGGATAATTTGACTTCCTCCTTTTTTATTTGAATGCCACTTATTTCTTTCTCTTGCTGGATTTCTTTTGCTAGGACTTCCAGTACTATATTGAGTAAGAGGGATGAGA
>NW_007141763.1:0-822 GCF_000164805.1 Carlito syrichta | reverse complement strand
TTTGTTTTGTTTTAAGCTGGCATCAGAAGCTGCCTCAGGATGGACACTGTTTTAGGCATACACATGCCACAGTGTACAGTGTCCATGAAGCCAGGGCAGGAGCTGTGGGCCATGGCAGGTTCAAGACTGGGTGGTGTGGTGTGTGATGCTGTTATATGTGAACAGGCTATGTGAAATGCCCTGTTGTGATCCTCACTTCAACCCAGACAACTCAGACATTCTCTTTAAAACTTGCCCAACAGCTCAGTGACATGGTGGCAGCTGCTGAGTGGACAGTTGGCCCCTGTTCTATCCCCAGGGCCTAGAAAACTGCCTAACATATAGCAAGCACTCAAAAACTTTTTTTTTAATTTTTATATTTATATATTTTTAAATTTATTTTAAAGATGCAGGGTACAATTCAGGATTAGGTATACAAGTGCCAAAAAATTTAGTGAATGAATGAATAATATTGTTTGGGTGAAATGTTCTGTATTTTACAATAGGAGAAGATAAAGTAAATTGCCACTTGCTGCATGCCTTCTGAGGGGCGAATATTGTGAATGCAGTATGAAGACTAGTTGGCATTCCATATGAGTTTAAGATAAATTTAGAAAACATTAGTTTAAAAATTCAAGATAAGGCTTAGAATAACTGATTGTAAGTTAATAAATGGCTTAAGCTAGAGAAATACTATCTTCTTTTTATTAGTCATTCATTGTATTAGAATAGTATGTTCTAGTATGACTGGTAGGTTCTGTAGCACTTACCTTTGGTCTCAAGATTTAATCCTTTGGGCCAGAAAATGCAAATTAGATTACCTCCAAGTTTCTGTTGGTAACC